>NW_015169326.1:58082-68287 GCF_001447785.1 Gekko japonicus
TGCAGAGCGTCTCCTGCGCATGCGCAGGAGACGCTCTTGTACTTTCGGGGGGATTTAAACATCCCCCCGAAATTTTTAAAAACTTTTTGTATTTTTGTGCACACGTGGGGACTGGCCCACGTGTGCACAAACCTCCCCCGGCCCCCCAGCTGCCCCCTCCGTGCTGATTTAAGTATCCGCACGGAGGGGGCAAGTTGGCTATTAGATATATAGATCATTATATCTCAGCACTGGTTCAGTACTGAGGTGCTGCCATGCACCAATAGAGTTGTTCTCTCAGACTGTCGCACACTGAATAAAATTGAGCAGATGATGTGAAGAGATGGACACAGACACAGACACACCGCTTGGGGAAGCCAGCCCAATTTTCAAGAGAAGCAGAAGGTCCGGGGTACTTGAAACCGAGTTCCATGATGATCCAGGTGATGGAACCGTGTGGGCCTGGTTTGGCGTCCCCATATGTTAGATGCTCTCCGCGAGGCTGAAAACAACGTACTGCTCCATTAACAGGGATGGCTTTCCTCCTTCCTTTTGGATCATGTCAGTTCCATCGCATGTCGAGGCGTAGCTGCATATTGTCTTGCTTTTGTTTACTTCCGTCGGGCCTGCCTTTTGACGCACGGTGCTGCATCGGATGGGGGTGGGGGGATTTCCCCACTCAGTGTGTGCCCATCGCTGTTGTGTTCAATTTCCCCAGCACTTTAAAGGATTGCCTAATGATCCTTTAAAGCTGTTGGCAGCATGCCCACCAGAGAGGAAGGAGCATGATGATTCCGCCAGGCAGGAAGCTTGCTTTGGAAGAAATCCACAGACTCTTGCTCCCTATGTCAACCCGGGACAGCGTAGTTATGTAACATAATCTGTCAGCTTCGTCTTGAGGGCAGCCGGTGTGTGCATGTGTGGGTTGGTCGGGGAGGGCTCGGGCTTGGATCCGTCTAGCGAGATTGTAGTAATTTATCGTGCCATTTCCCCCCTCCTCTATCATTATCATTAGAAACTATTTCTCTGCAAGTGTTCAGAGGAGCTGTGGAGGTGACAGCAGGCAGATCCGAGTCACACCGTCGCCTGCACTTATGCATAGAACATGCAGACAATACAGTTATCCTCAGGGGTAATTTCCTGCAGGAGCGCACAGGAGCAGAGCTCTGGCAGTAAAGAGCCCAGGGGGCGGGCACATGCAACAAGCCCCACCCCCTGCTCCCAGCAGCCCTCAGTCAGAGCAAGAAGCAGCCAGGTAAGTTGCAGAGCCCGCCTTCAGGTACAAGCTCTCCCTCCTATGCGAGAGCAGATCTGTGGGTCATCCCCCCAATAGCTAGCAATCCAAAACAGTCCAGTGGAGCCTGAGCGGTGGGTGTCGCCTTCTGACACACTTCCGGTGATGTCAGGGGGCATGGCATATGCAAATAAGTTATGCTAATGAGGTATGCTAATGAGCTCCTGCACCTCTTTTTCTACAAAATGACCCCTGGTTATCCTACTGCCTATGTTTGGGTGTTAGAGGTGGAAGGGAGGGAGAAATGTAGATTATTTGCCTTCGCATCAGTAGTGGGGTTTTTTTTAATAAAAAAAAATCTTCCTTAATTTCTCCCACAGCTTTAAAGATGTCATTTCTAGATATAAATTCAGGTGGGTAGCCATGTTGGCCTGAAGCAACAAAGTTTGAGTCCGGTGGTAAAGTTTGATTCTGGGGGTAAGCTTTCGTGTGCATGTATCTGGAAAAAAAGTGTGCATGCACACGGACACTTATGCCCAGAATTAAACTTTGTTGCTCTTCAAGGTGCCACTGATTTCTAGATGTAATAGAGCATGACTGGGAAGAACCTGTTAAAGAACACTGGAAGCCACCACTGGAAACGTGAGCGGGACAATTTAGCTCTACGAGGAACTGGCTTTGAAATGCAAGCATTTGCATGTGAGCAGACGACTGTCCTCCACAGTCTTTACTCTCTGATCAGTGGCAGGCAGGCCCATAGCTACAGTGGGGCATATTGGGGGCAGGGTCCTTCCCCGACTTTCCACCCAGGCCCCCTGAATTTCCCATCCAGCCGGTTTATTTTATTTTATTTTATTTTCTGCACACTCCATGGCTACGCTGAGCCAAGCCGTCGCCCTGCCTGCCTGCCGTCACCCTCGCCTCTCATGTCACTCTCACCACTCCTGACATGGCCTGGGTGTCTGTGCATGGATGACCCCTGACCAGTGTTCCCTCTCAGCTGAGTGAGTGTGAGCTAGCTCACAGGTTTTTAGCCTCTAGCTCACACATTTTTTGTCTCCGCTCAGGAAGGAGTGCTCCAGAGCAAACTAATTTATGCAGGAGCCAAAATGCTCGCTCACAACTCTAATGCCAGCAGCTCACAAAGTAGAATTATTACTCACAAGACTCCGCAGCATGGAGGGAGCACTGCCCCTGACTTATTTAAATGTCTCCCAAAGTTTAAAAAAAACAACAACTGGCTCTGGCCCTGGCACTGCTTTGTCGCACATTCTGGCACAAGCAGAAATTCTGCGCTGGATCCACGCCTTTGTTTTGTAGCTAACAACAGCAGTCCTGCAAACCCAGGTGCGCACGTTGGAGGAAGAAGAGAATGGCTGCAGGGTGCCCTGACCCGGATAGCCCCGGCAAGCCCGATCTCGTCAGATCTCGGAAGCGAAGCAGAGTCGACTCTGGCAAGTGCTTGGATGGAAGACCTCCTTAGAATACCAGCAGCCGGGAGGTGGGGGCAGGCTTTCTTCAGCCACCTCTCTGAATGTCCTCTAGGCCCCCATTAGGGGCCAGTCACCAGAGGTCACCATGACTTCCAGGTGTGCGCACATACGCACAGACACACACACACACATGAAAAAAATACCCCCCCAAAAAAAGGAGAGAGAGTGGCTGCAGGAGAAAAACAGAAGATACCTCAATCTGAGCAGGTGGTTCTCCCAGAAATCCTGCATAACTTTAGTTTTGCAGTTAATACCGCACAGAAATATGTTCCAGAACAGTGCCTGTTAACTGCGTTCCTTATTCAAATAGTCTTGTTCTGTTAAAAATAACTTCAAAGTTGCTCACCAAAGGATAAAATCTGAATTAAACGGTCTATTATAAAACACATCTGGGGCTGGGATGATATGCTGATTATAAGCTTGGAAACTGTTATGTACGTGGACCGCCACCAGGGGTCCGCGGAACAGGCCAGAGCTTGGATCCTAGAACAATGGAAACTTTGGATCCTGGATCCCCCAGCCCCAACCAATAGCCACCTTGGCGGGACATTCAAACCCTCCAATGGGAATGGGGGGTTACTGGGTGGATACGTATATAGTTGGCCCTGTTGGCCGTTTCTAGTCAGTCTTTGTTGTGTGAAGTACAATAAACGTGTGCTACAGTATGTCGTCGTCCGAGTCCTCCATGCGGCGAACCCAGTACTTTTCAGAAATAATTCACACTTCTTTTCTTAAAAGGTAGATGAACAGATTCGAACCCTACATCCTGGTAGCCTGTGTGCTCCACTGCTTGGGCTCCTTTCAGGTACAGTCCCTGCCGGCTTTCTTCCTTCTCTGGCAATCACAATCAGCGCCGCATCTGTTATGAATGGGTGAATATGCGGCTTGTTTGAGGTGGGCGATAAGAACCCAAGGTACATTCCAGGAAGAGGCTGACAATTTTATTCTGGAGGATCAGCTAGGAGATGGCAAAATCAACATGCCAGCTTTTGCCGTGCTGGCCAGTCACTCAGGCATCCCGCAGAATTATTCACAGAATCCTAGGGGGCGGGGGGGGGGAAGCAAGGCTATTTGCTCTGTAGGAATTTGACCCGCAGTTGTGTGATCATACCGGCCTTGGCAGCTGCAGGGGAAGCCCGCCAATGCGTGATCAGACACAACTGTGGGTCAATCGGGGGGGGGGGGTTTCCCGATGTGTGATCAGACGCAACCGCAGGTGAGTCGTTGTTGTTTTTTGCTGTGTGTTTCCGGTGCACTTCAACAAGGGATCGATAATTCGCATCTCTGCACTGAGGGCTCTCTATGCAGTGTGCAATGATGCACATACCAGACCAATGTGTGTGTGTGTGACAACGGCACAAAGACAGGGTGGCCTGCTCAGACCATCCTGACGCCATGCGAGTGTCACACAAGGAGAAGTCCACCCGTGGCCCGTAGCAGCCTGTTTGCTACCAGACTTTTCCTAGTGTCTTTTTACTCTGCTTCTGTGGCAGAGCAAAACAGTTGGGGGAAAAGCAGGCACCATGCGCACCTGCCCTGCAAGCCATAAATGCACTGCTTGGAGGGCAGACGTGCATAGCCCCCACTTGAAAAGAGTGGCTGGCCCCATACGCTTGCCCTGCAAACCACAAATGCACCGCTTGCAGGGCAAGAGCAGGCAGCCCCCCACCTGAAAACAGTGGGTGTCATGGGCAGCTTCCCTGCAAGCCATGAATTCGCTGCTAGCAGGGCAGGCATGCATGGCACCCACTCTTTTCAAGCAGGGCTGTGGATGACTGTTGGGGGTGGGGCTTACCCCCCCCAGCCAGCTGGCTGGCATCTGGGGGAATCCCCAAAATTTGGGGGATTCCCCCACCCACACATGGGGACTGGCATCCCTACTATCGCCTCAAGCAGCTGTCCTGATCTCCTTTAGAATTTCTCTTCACTGTCTCCTTCAGACTGTCCTTCCCTCACTTCCCCAATGTCATCAGCACCCTTAGAATGCCACAGAAGAAGGCTGAGAACAGACTTACAGGCTAGGTGTTGGAGTGCACGCCTCCCTGCTCTGTGATAGCTGCCTGCTGATAGTGAAGATGAATCTTTTCAGGATTGTTACTGAGAAGCTGGTTGTATGCATGACGTCTCAGCTGGTGGTTATAAAGTCTTGGGGGAGAAGCCGGTGGGCATTCACGTGATGTGTTTTTTAGATGCTGAACAGTTGCTAACACTGACTTGAACTGATTCCTTGGTAAACCTGATACCTGACTTGTTTACAATGTTGAGTTTCTGAGACCTCATTTGACCTTGCTTATATTGGAACTTGGAAAGACACTGTAACTTGACACTGAAAACATGTTCCAGCAGTACCCTGCCTCAGAACACAAGTCATGTATATGGAGGTATGTTTTAGGACAGAAAAGGATAGTACAACAGTTGTATGGTTGCTGAAGAAATAGTGGTCTCATGTACCCTCCTAGTAACATTAAGTAGGATTTGATCCATCACCAAATCTTGCCTTCATTTTGTAGCTGCAGTGTGTAAAGCAGACACATAGGAAATCATATACACATTATGTAGTCTCCCAGTTGTTCAACAATGGTTTTATCCATTCCCAAGATATCACACTTGGCTATCAGATGGGCTGTTAGGATTAGGCTAGGTGTTGGTTGGTCAGGTATGGCTTCTGGTGGCTCATAAAGTGAGCATGCCTTATGTAAATACATCTTCCGTCAGGAATGGCTGCGAGAGTTGGACTATAAGGAAGGCCGAGCGCCGAAGAATAGATTCTTTTGAACTATGGTGCTGGAGAAGACTCTTGAGAGTCCCTTGGACTGCAAGAAGATCAAATCAGTCAATCCTAAAAGAAATCAACCCTGACTGTTCCCTGGATGGCCAGATAATGAAACTGAAGCTCAAATACTTTGGCCACCAAATGAGAAGGGAGCACTCACTGGAGAAGACCCTGATGCTGGGAAAGACTGAAGGTCAAAAAAGACGGGGATGGCAAAGGATGAGATGGTTAGACAGTGTCATCGATGCAACGAACATGAAATTGAGCCAACTTCAGAGGACGGCGGAAGACAGGAGGGCCTGGTGGGAGCTGGTCAATGGGGTCGCGAAGAGTCGGACTCGACTGTGTGACTGAACAACAACAAAAATGAGAAGGAGACCACTGTTTGAATTCAATAGGCTTGCCAGCCTCCAGGTGGAGGCTGGAGATCTCCTGGTATTACAGCTGGTCTCCAGATGACAGAGATCAGTTCCCCTGGAGAAAATGCCTGTTTTGGAAGGTGGACTGTTTGGAATTATATCCTACTGAGGTCCCTCCCCTCCCCAAACATCACCATCCTCAAGCTCCACCCCTATAATCTCCAGGTATTTTCCAACCAAGAGCTGGCAACCTTACATAAAGTCACCCCCCCCCCCCCGCCGCTTTGCTGGGGTTCGGCGGAAAGAGTTATCAATCTTGTTTAGTGCTAAAAGTGCAGATATTAAAAAAATGGCTGTACCTGATATAATTTAATTTGGTGGGGTTTTAAAAAAGAAATATCAAGTTGAATAGTCTCTTATGCATAAGTTGATTGGGTATGCAGCTCTCATGATTGAATTAAACATTGGCCACTTTCACACATGCTAAATAAGGCCGTTTCAATCCACTTCAGTGGCCGTTTGCAAGTGGATTTTGCCAATTCACACACAGTAAAATCCAGCTGCAAAGTGCTTTGAAAGTGGATTGATAGTGTGTTATTTAGTATGTGTGAAAGTGCCCATTAACAGCACAACACATACACTTACCTTATTAGAATCATAGAGTTGGAAGGGCTCTCCAGGGTCATCTAGTCCAACCCCCTGCACAACGCAGGAAATTCACAAATACCTCCCCCTCCACACCCACAATGACCATTGTTTTATGCCCAGAAGATGACAAAAAACATCCAGGATCTTCAGCCAAATTGGCATGGAGAAAAATGGCTTCCTGACCCCAAAGTGGTGATCAGCATTTCCCTGGGCGTGTCAGAAAAGGCTGCAAGAACTAAGCACTGATGCAACCCTTCCTGCCCTCCCTCTCATGATCTGCCTACTTTCACAGAATCAGCATTGCTGATAGATGGCCATCTAGTCTCTGTTTGAAATCCTCCAAAGACGGAGAGCGCACCACCTCTCGAGGAAGCCTGTTCCACTGAGGAACTGCTTTAACTGTCAGGAAGTTCTTCCTGATGTTTCCATGTTTCTAAATTATTTCGATGACTCCACAGACAAATGAATTAATATATGATGTCTTTTGAAAATTGTGTATTTTGTGGTATCGCCACTCAACCTCCCAAGTCTCACATAAGGGGATAAGAGAGTTTTTACTAGAGATGAGCATGTTAGCCAAACTGTTTTATCTACAATAGAGGCCAGATTAAAATATTTTCGGGGTTCACGTCTGTGTATACAGAAGTCCAATTCCACCCCTAGGATTTTCCCAGAGATATAGGGAGATGAGACTGGTATCTTAAAATAAAGTGGTTCTTTACTACAAGATGGTACTTAACACAATCAAAACTGACACATATTATTCCAAACACAACTCCCTACTGTTGGAAAAAGTGTGGGGAAAAGGCCACTTACTTTCATAATTGGTGGACTTGTAAAGAAATTCAAAAATTCTGGTCACAAATAATTTCCCACATTAACAAACTTACCAATTACGACTTACCTCGAAATCCAGAATTGCTGCTTCTCCACCTATGGCCGCCAGACAAACCACCTGAAAGGACAAGAAAATTGATCAACATATTGATTGCCTCAGCCAAAATCGTAATAGCTCAGATGTGGAAAAATCCCAACCCTCCTACAGTTTCGCAGTGGATATACAAAAACTGGGATATTTTCATGCTGGAAAAATTCTCCATCTATGACACTTCGCACCAATCCGAATGCGAATTCTATAACCCATTAAGTATCTGGTCCCCGATACTGGACAAAATTGATATAGATAAGTTTGACTGGGAGACTATATCACAAGCTAAATACCAAATTTTGCAATTCATTTAAAATCAAGAACCATCTGGAATATCCATCATCATAAAATGCACAAATCTAGTAAATTTCTGAACATTTTTAAATTGAACCTTTTATAATCTTAAAACAAAACGTACAATACCTAATCCATTGTAACCTAATACACCAAAAGTAACCGTATACAACCTGTTTAAAATGTACTTACCTTGTTGTTCTGTAACCGATTTGATCCTTATTCAAAAACTCGTCTGTTCTCTGTTACCTTGATAAAACCAATAAAATTGTTTTGTTAAAAAAAATAAAGTGGTTCTTTTTACTGAATAATATTTGGTTCACATACAAACAAAAACAGACTCTCACACGCAATCACACAAGGTCCTCCGTGTTACAGGAATAGAAAATAATCACTTCTACACTAAATGGATGGGGAGGGAAACAGCAAATACTTATCTGATCCGAAACTTGACCTTCCCAAAAAACCAGATATCAGGGTTACGGTTCACTAACAGTTCATCAATGGTGGTTGCAACCATAAAAGTTGTTGTTTTGTGCATTCCACAATGGCGATGCAGCCTTCTTCCTCAGGCTGGGCTGTGAGAGTGCAAATCCCATTAGGATAAAATGCAGGCAAGGTCTTTTCCCAGTGAAGCAATAATGCAAACAGCTTTCCCTCAGCCTGTGGGTGTTAGTAGGCAAAGTCCATGGATGTGTGAGCAAATAATAAGTTCATCTCCCAAGAAGCATCAACTGCATTTTTGTGGTTCAGTTCATGGTTTATGGCTGAACCATGAACCAATCCATGAACTGATAGACTGGTTCACAAACTGAACCAGTTTACATCGGTTCATGAGCCATCTAAAGTTTAAACCTCTGCTTTCTGCTCCCTGTGAAAAGCGGTAGGGAGTAGAAAGCAGGGGTTTAAATGGCTCGAAGTCATTTAAACCCCTGCTTTCTGCTTCCCACCACTTTTTGCAGGGAGTAGAAAGCGGAGGATTAAATGGCTCCCTGCCATTTCACTCTCTACTTTTTACTCACTGCCAAAAGTTGTAGTGAGAACAGCGAAATGGCAAGGATGCATTTCATGCCCTGCTTTCTGCCCCCTGCTGCTTTTCATGGGGAGCAGAAAGCAGTGGTTTAAATAGCTCTGAGCCATTTAAACCAAGCAACTGAGCTGTTTTTCATAAACTGCCAAAAACTGCCATGAACCTCCACAAAATGCATCAATATTTGTGGAAGTTGGTGGCAGCTTTTCAATTCATGAACATTGCTATGCGATCCACAAACCGGCCCAAAATTTGTGACAAACTTTAGTTCATGAACCAGTTTGTGCCCATCCCTATTTTCCATTTACATGTCTCTTCCTTCAACTCCATCCCCTTTGTTTCCATTTTGGCATGAATAGTACTACAAACATAAATGTGAATAACTGCTGTGCCCAAAATTAGAAGGAAATCCAATTGTTTCAGGATTACAAATGCAAATATCAAAGCCATACCACAATTAATGAACCAGCAATCATGCCTGGATATAACACTATCATTTCTGGAATTTTTTTTTTTTTAAAGTAGTATTGACATGCAACCAAACTTAAGAATTGCATTTTGAATAGGAAATCGTGGTGTTCATTATTTTGTAAACTGAGTTTCTTTTCAGTGATTGTACTGGATAGACTCAATGCAGACAAGCTGGGGTTGTTGTTTTTTCTTAAAAGCCAGAAGTGGTTATACTTTATAGATTGTGTTGACTTGTGCTGCTTGCCTGCCAATTACCCTAATCAGCATTTGCTTTCTCTCAACTCGTTTGAATATCTTTTATCACTAGTCCAGCTCAGAGGTCTTTGGAACTGAAGTTGCACTTCTATTCATCTATTTCTGTGGACAATAGGACAGGATTTTCGCCTGTCATGCCATCAAAGGAACATGTGTCTTTTAGAACAAGATCTTTGATCCACTGAGAGTATTCTTTTGCTCCAGAAGTACACCTAAATGCATCAAAGAAACACAATGCATATTCCCACTCGAGACAGTGCAGCTGGGGATGAGCAAAACTAACCCTTGCATTTTCGCAGAATAGTGTGCTTCCAGAGTTCCAAGAACAGTTTCTCTGGGAATCACCGCGGAATCCATCTGGTCCCCTCAACAAATTGTGGAGATGGTCTCATCCCTTTCGCCTAAGGCTTAATAGTTAGTGAA
Organism: Gekko japonicus; assembly: GCF_001447785.1. Taxonomy (NCBI): domain Eukaryota; kingdom Metazoa; phylum Chordata; class Lepidosauria; order Squamata; family Gekkonidae; genus Gekko; species Gekko japonicus. The sequence continues at coordinate 67,970 of NW_015169326.1, forward strand.
CACTCCCATGCTTGACCTTGAGCCTGTCCCATTTGTGGATGCATTGCTACTGAACCCTCAAAAATGCTCAGATGCTGGAGGCATTCAATAGGATTGCCACAAAATATGTGCATGCACACACACACACACACACAGGGGTCATTTCATAGAAAAAGAGGTGCAGGAGCTCATTAGCATAACTTATTTGCATATGCCACACACCCTGACATCACCGGAAGTGTGTCAGAAGGCAACACCCACCGCTCAGGCTCCACTGGACTGTTTTGGATTGCTAGCTATTGGTGGGGGGATGAACGTGCAGATCTGTCCTCACAGAGG
>NW_015169326.1:70130-71389 GCF_001447785.1 Gekko japonicus
GCTCACAACTTTAATGCCAATGGCTCACAAAGTAGGATTTCTGCTCACAAGACTCCACAGCTTAGAGGGAGCATTGGTGGAAAACCAGGGGTCGTTTCGTAGAAAAAGAGCTAGGGGAACTCATTAGCATAACTCATTAGCATATGCCACACCCCCTGACATCACCGGAAGTGGGTCATAAGGCCACACACCCCGCCCCCAACGGTCCCGGCCACCGCTGCCGGCCTTGCAGCTCCACTGCCGAGCCCCATGAGGGCGAGGAAGCCCCGTGAAGGCCGTCCCTGGCCCCAGGCAGGCAGGGGTGGGGAGAGGCAGGGAGGAAGCAACTTACCCTCCCTCTTCTCCTGCCTCCTCCTGGCTGAATGAGGGCCGGAAGCGTGGCGGCCGGAAGCAGGGGGCGGGGCTTCGTCATGTGCCCCGCCCCCACGTACCTCACCTGGGGGAACTGTGATCCCCTGCGATCCCCCCGAAATGACCTCTGGTGGAAACCCCTTTCTTTGCACTGTTTCTCCAGCTTAAGCCACCCCTTTGGATTCTCTAGACTTGCATTTTGTTATCATCACAAACATTGATTTGAGCTTTCGAAAGACTCACCTTTCTACGAAATGATGCTAAAATGCTTTACAGGCATCGTGTTATATTTTCACTCCCCTGTGCCATATTCCCAAGATAGCTGTTGGGTGCATATTATTGCCAAAATCAATACACCCCTTACAAAACCCTGGTAGAATGCTATGGAAAGATCAATAGATTAATTCTTGTTCTGCTGTTCTGGAGTGCTTTGGAAATGTCTCTGTTGGCAGTATAGTAAGCTAGGATGAGGAAGATCAAATGAAGATCTGAGTTCGTTGAACAAACAGATAACTCCGGTCCCAAGCACATCAGTTCAGTAGGTGATCTCTACACTCAACCTGGCTTTTAAAATCACACAAAATGAACTCTATTTAAACTCTCATTTCTTATACAAAGTACTGATGGGAATTTTCCCTGGTAGCTAGAAGGTACCTCAAGGTTCAAACCAAGGGATATTTATTTTGGGAAATTGGATTGACTGTCCTGCTGAGCAAAGAACAAGACTGAAAATGTATACATTCTTAGTCCTGTCGGGGGCAGGGAAACAGGTTTTTTAAAAGCAGACCTTTGAATTATCATTGTATAGCTAAATATATGCTTTCCAAGCTATGCTGCTGTTTATATGTCAATACACTCTTTTTGCTGCCTAATTTATATACATGCAATCACCAAGTGTTATCCTAAAG
>NW_015169327.1:0-10588 GCF_001447785.1 Gekko japonicus
TTGTCTATAAAGTACAATAGTTCTTACTTCTGTTAGGGTACAATTATATTCAACATTTCAGGTTCCAAATTTCATAACTAATCTATTTTGCAACTACATAATTAGTTTCATCATTGCTGCATATTCAATATTACATATTCTTGCCACGTCAACATATTCATTAGAACTTTTAACAGATAAGTAATTATATCTCAAGGTGCAAAGAAAGGTCTGCTATGTATCTTATAACAAGAAAATAGAAGATTAAACTTTAACGTGTTCTGCATTTTTCCCAGTGTATTTCCTTCCAATATCTTTTTATAAGTCCACCACATATGAAAGAAGTTTCCAGCTATGTCTTGACATTTCCAGCATTTTCCTTTGCAGTTTTTATCTGCTTTCTCAATGTCCTTTAGTGTTATATACCATCTAAAAAAACATTTTATACCAGTTTTCTCTAAATATCTGACTGACTATAAATTTGCTATCTGTTCCCCATAGTTGTTCCCATTGTTGCATAGATATCTGTTATTTAAAGTTTTGCATCCACTTAATCATACATTTTTTCACTTGTTCATCTTTTGTTTCTAGCTGGAATAAAATCTTATAAATGCTCTTTTTGTTTTATAATCAGCTGTTCGAATTCAGTCACATCTCTTCAAAACTCTCCCTTCAGTGCTCATGATCTCCTTTAATCTTGAGACTGATTGATAGTATCACAGCCATTGAATGCTTACACCTTCATCTTTGATATCTTGGGTACTTGCTGTCCTTTCATGACTGGCAGGGATGCAGCCACTATAGTGACTATAGCCAACATACTAATACTAGTAGAATTCTGAGCTAGTGCTTGTTAAAGAAATTATGGAGAACTTTGTTTTGCAGGTCAGATATGCAGGGTTATGCCTCTGCTTAATCTGAGTAATATTATTAATATGTGTAACTGTGCTGACATAGTGACAGATATATGCCTATTGTATACACAGAAAATCAAACCATCATCAATAGATATTGTCTCTATCTGTGGATACTGAAATCCAGAGACTGGAGCTATAGACAGACAAGACCAAACTTTTGACAAACCTGAAGAAAGCCCTGGGTTTGCAGAAAAATATGAAATCTAAAACAAATAAAACAAAACACTGGGGGGGTCAAAAAACCCCATAATAGAGAAGAAGAAGAAGAGAATGGATTTATACCCTGCCCTTCACTACCCAAAGGTGTCTCAGAGCGGCTTACAAACTCCTTTCCCTTCCCCTCCCCACAACAGACACCTTGTGAGGGAGCTCTTGACAGAAACTACTCTTTTTCAAGAACAGTTCTTATCAGAACTATGGCTTGCCCAAGGTCATCCAGTCAGGTGCAAGTGGAGGACTGGGGGAATCAAACCCGGTCCTCCCAGATTAGAGTCCACGCATTTAACCACTACACCAAACTGGCTGTCTAATAGAAGCAGTGCCTGTAGCTTTAAGAAATGAACACTCTCAGTGGCTCTTGTGGCCATTGTTAGTTAACCACAATAGTATTGCCAGCCTTCCAGTCTTGGTTTCCAACAGTAAAAGGCAGGATATGGGGTCAGGGCCCTTTCTAGATATGTTTTGGTTTTTGAGAGAGGAGTCATCAGGACCAGGACCAGCAGCAATCACCAGGATATTTGTTACCACTTGACTTGTATGACTCACTCAGGACTGACTGCTTGGTACTGTTCAACAGCAGCCACCCTGCAAAAGCTAGTGTGGTGTAGTGGTTAGACCAGGGGTGTCAAATATAAAGCCTGGGGGATGGAACCAGCCCATCCAGGTGTTACCCAGCCCTCAAGCAACTGGTATGTATAGAAATGTAAGGCACTCCCTCTTTTATGGTATCCCTTGGGAAAAAACCTAGTCTTGCATTATGATGAAATACATTTATTGGGGCTTTTATGAGTTCCCCAGGAAATCAATTGCTTTCACTGCTAGGAATCAATTGCTTTTGTTTGTATTGTGAGTAAAAATAATATTCTTAATTGGGTTTGCCGGTGTCCTTTATAAAGTTTACATCTCTGGTACCTGGCATTATGTTTTATGGCACACATGGCATGGCCCAACAAAGTGACATTTGTGTCAGATCCAGCCCTTGTAACAAATGAGTTTGTCACTTCTGGGTTAGAGATTCAAATTAGTATATAGGAGACCCAGGTTCAAATCAGCATCTTGCCATGGAAGCTCAGAGGGTGACCATTTACACATTCTTGGCCTAACCAACCTCACAGGGTTGTTCTGAGGATGAAATAGAGGAGAGCAGAAAGCTGTAAGCTGCCTTTATTCCCTATTGTTGAGAAAGGTGGTGTATAAATCAAGTAAATAAGTAATAAATATAGTTGAAGATATGGGAGCAGCTAAAAGGCTGATTGGTGAATGTGTGCGAAGGAGAAAAGGAAGCATGGAATGGTAAGGACAGGAGGGTTGCCAAGAGGAAGAAAAGAGAAAACAGGGTGGGGGATACAGAGGAAGGAAGTACAAGCCACCAGTCCTTCAGCTCAGTGGCTGGAACCATGCAGAGTTTTCCCAGGAGGAGGAAAGAAGGGAAAGATGAAAACAGGAGGCAAATAAAGGTAGGTTGGCTGGAGGGTAGGAAGGAGAGAAGGAAGCAAGAAAGGTGAGAGGCTAGGGGGGCTTTCAGAGGGGGGAAAGAGGAAATAGTGGGAGAGGGGGATCAGTTTCCAGATCCCCTGCTTGTTTCCATCTATTGTTTTGTTCTAACATAAGGCCATTGTCTCATTATGACACTCTTCTGAAACTGGCACTAACTGATCGGGGGAAAACCTTCTTTATATATTGATATACTGGGTATGTAGTTTCCTTTCTTTCTCTTTTTTATTTTAAGTGTGTACTGAAGAGCTCCTTCTAAAAGCCAGACTCCTCTACCATGCATACGTGAAACATCAGTGATGATTACTAGAGACAGGAGATCGGAAAACCATGAAGCACTTTTGAAACCATGATAGGATGTGACTCTCTTTAGCTACTGATTTATTGATACTGACAACATTGTTTCCCCCCTCATTTTTAAGCAACTAAAAACTACTTTCTATTTGGAAAAATACCAAAGCAAAATGAAGAATAAATAATCCCCTCCAACTCTGTGGGAATGACTACCCTCATTTCTGAAAGAAGCAGCATAAGAAGTGCTTTAAGCCAAAAAAAAGGGGGGGGGGATGAAAAGGTTAAAAATGAAAGACTTTCAAATAAGCTTCCTTATAATCATCCAATGCATTTCTCAGATAGCAACAAAGATCCAACCCAGGGACTATTTTATTTCCATATAAGCAAGGGCCAATACTATTCAACCCCTATCAATCCAAAGGTCTGAGAATGGCACACCTCTTCAAATCCTATTTCCCAATAGCTGCACATCAATAAAATGGCTAATGAAGGCATTTGCTTTTCAATTGCCCATGGAAGTCTGGAGGCATGATTGTAAAGATGAACATTTCCTAGACTACTTAAAAGAAACAGAAAAAAGTGTGATCTTTTTACTATCTCTCAAATACCATCAAATGTCCAGTCTAGGTGTCTGCAAAAAATATATATTTGGTATTTTTCGGTTCAAGTCTATTGGACCTGGAAAAATCTGGTATTTCTGAAAAATACCAGATCCCAATACCGGTAAGGTATTCAGATCTGGGATGTTTCAGAAATACTGAATTTTTCAGGTCCAATAGACTCCAGAAGAAAACTACCTGCCCCGGGATCTGCGTGTGGTGGGGAGGCAAGAGAGGATCAGCTGGGGTGGTGGGAGCTGAGAGCTCCATGCCGCCTTGGCCTGAGGCTGGCTCCTCTTGCATTTCAGTTTAAGCTGCAAGAGGAGCCAGCCTCAGCTGAGGCAGCACAGAGCTCTCAGCTCCTGGCACCCTGGCCGATCCTGGGCTGGCTCTTCTTGCAGCTTGATTTAAACTGAACTGCACGAAGAGCCCACCAGCCATTCAGTATAGCTAAATATACCTGAATAAAAGCCAAAAAAAGCTAGACCAGAAGCTGATCAGAATCTCCTGTATTCAGCTTAAATAATACCCAGAAAATGCAGATGTTTCAGGTTTATGCTGAATGCACACCCCTAGTTCAGATCAGTACAACGAGCCCTGTCATCAGCACAGACTTGTGTTGTCACTGTATTGAAATCCAAGGACCAAAGCTGCTGTTCCTGCATCCATTCCCCACCTCCATAATGTCTTTTCATGTTGGGGCTCTCAGAGGAACTCAAGAAATTAGTCGAAGCAGTTGTGTAATATTAACCAAGCTTTGCTGGAACTTACAAAGGACAACTGTGAACATTATATTGCTTGCACTTGTGAAACAGAGAATAACCTAACAATCTGATTCTGTATTTTCAGTATCTAAATATACTAAAGGGGGGGGGGACCACTATCAGTCTGTAATCTGCTACAGAACTGCGGGGTGCCGAATAACAGTCAGCTTTAATTTCTGTAGTAGTATTTACATACATGGGAAACCTTCAGCTGAAATTTAAATCAATATGTGAAACTCAGAATCCTGTTCAGATGCTTCTTTTCTGTCACTGTGTCCTTAGGACTGCGACCTCCCAAGGTTACAGTGATGGTAGAAAGTACCACTGGAAACATTCTCCCTTCACTGCAACTCCTAAGGCAATCTTTTCCCTCAGGCCTGTGCCTCTTTAACCTTCCCTTTCTCCAGGTTCATGTACATTTTGCCTCTTTTCATTCAACCAGTCTACTTCTGGGAGTTCTGCCCTTTAGATTCCATGCCCTTTTGGTCCCCTGATATTTGTCATGATCTTGGTTTACTCGGCACAACTCCTTCTTTCACAAGGTATGTGTGAGCTTTAAATCCTAAGCCCAACCAAGAGACATGGGGTTGCCAACTCCAGGTTGGGAAATTCCTGGAGATTTGGAAGTGGAGCCTGTGATGCCATAGAGCCTGCCCTCTGAAGCTACCATTTTCCCCAGGGAAACTGTAGTCTGGAGGCCAATTGTCATTTCAGGAGAACTCCAGGCCTCACCTGGGGGTTGACAACCCTAAAATGACACAAAAATTGGATGGTAAACATTATTGTTGCTGTTAGCTATATGACTTAGGAGGATGAAATGTTTGTTATATTCCATAATATTATACCAGCTCAACTAATTGGTGCCATATGGTTTACTGTCATAAGTGTTAGTTTTGTTTGAATATTTCTGAAATCAAAGGGGCACTACTGATTTCAATTTTAAGTTGTCCAAATCACACTCAAGACTTCTGTCTTCTTATAGAAGAAGAGGAGGAGGAGGAGATTGGATTTATACTCCGCTCTTCACTACCCAAGGGAGTCTCAGAGCGGCTTACAAACTCCTTTCCCTTCCCCTCTCCACAATAGCCACCCTGTGAGGTAGGTGGGGCTGAGAGAGCTCTGACAGAAACTGCTCTTTTTCAAGAACAGCTCTGCCAGAACTATGGCTTGCCCAAGGTCATCCAGCAGGTGCAAGTGGAGGAGTGGGGAATCAAACCCAGTTCTCCCAGATTAGAGTCCACACACTTAGCCACTACACCAAACTGGTTCTACTTACAATTATAAACAATACACATAACAAATGGTTTTCCACCGTGCATAAATTACATTGAATAGTGACCTTATATCCTTGAAAGTACAAGTCTCTCTTTAGAATGATGCAGTCACTGGCTCATGATGCATGCAGAGAAAAGTTTCAATTAGAAAACATACAGTGGATGGCTTGGGCTCAAGAACAGCTGTAGCACAAACTGAAGGACTGGCGACAGCACGCCTAGTTTGCTTCACCATTTCTTAGGGCTTCATCAGGCTGCTTTTCTTAGGCCGAGTTCAGACTGGCAGTTTGGCCAGATATAGGCACATTTCACAAACGGATTAAAGGGGCCGGTTCACACAGGCACAACTGTCCGGTGTTCCCCAGCCATACTCAACCCGTCTTGTAACGCTTCCCTCCCGAGTTTAAAAAATACCAGGTGAAAGTGGCAGCAAACACTGGAGAGCGCATTGATCCTGCTTCCCGGATGTGTGCACGCTAAAAGCAGCAAACATGTCGCCGGAGTGAAAAAAAGCCACTTACAGCTGTGCCTTCACCAGGGGTGGGTCAACAGTGCGAACGCTCCCTTGTGCCTCCTTCCCAGTATGCGCCCGCATCAGTCGGTGCAGTGTGACCAGGAATACCTGGAACAAGTTGTTCCGGGTCTTTTTTGCCAAAACTCCCCCGCGCTTCAAACTGCCATCAGCCATAGTAATGGATCCCCCCCCCCCAGCTCTGGTAAGATTCGAAGTGACATGAAGTCTACAAGTACATTCCAAATAGCTAGGAATCAGCTTGAAAACAACTGTCACATTTTCTTGTTAAAGCTAGATAACTTGATTCTTTGAGTTTGGTGCCTGCTAAGAATTTAGATTATTACAGCCAATTGTATGTTTTCATTCATTCCCCAAGGTACAACAAGGTGAAGAAATATACCAGTGCAAATCATTAGGAGGCAAGAAGTCCATTCCAAAATACCACAAAACTCCACCTCAGCTTTGTTTAACCCAAAGTGAATCACATACTAAGACAAAGATCTTTTACTGCACTGACTGTTTTAATATATCTTAACATAGCTATGCAGCATTTGTGTTATTAAAACTCATGATTAAGTTCCTGTTTTGAAATGGCTTGTAGCTAAGCCTTCCATAGAATTTTTCAGTTGTGAAGATTATGAAACTGTATGTGAAGTTAATGTCAAGTCTTGGAACAATATCAACCATAGGAACCAATCAACTATTGAACCTTCCAGTCCTAATTGAGAGTAACATCACAAGCCATCCTTCTGCATGACTATCAAGACTATCTGCTGCAGTATTGATTTATTAACAGAGTATTTTGTCCATTTAATTAGATTTATTATTGATTGTTTATTAGCATGAACCCCAAGGTTCCATCCAATCAGCTGCTGACACTTGATCAAGACTTGTTGTCATAGGCTATGGAATCCAGCCTTCAGCTTCCCCCTCAAAGTTCTCTCCCAATTGAAAACCTATTCTGAACTTGAAAGCTCTTCTTTGATGACCTTTTAACAACCATTTAGCAACATTCACTTGGTTTACCAACTGAAAATACGTAGTAACTATTTGAAACTCTCCTGCTATACCATTGCAGAACCTCATACATAAACAAAACAACAGTAACAATAATCCGCTTTGCAACTGCAGGGCTGTTGGGATGCCTGATGGAGGACGCCGCATGCTCACTGCGGCTAGGCAAGCAATTAAAATCACCTCTGCACAACCCAGCTTCCTGCAGGCTATGCTGCACTCTCCCACTGATCACTACTGAGCAGCTTCGATACGGCAATCATAATTTTTTTTAAAAAATTGGATGCCACCCCCACCCACATGTCACAAGTGACATTCCACCCTGATTTGGAAAACTGTGGTTTTAAAATTGTAGCTGCAGAATAAATACCCCGGATGGTATAGGATTGGTGCAGATGGCAGCCACAGAAATTCAAAGTCATGTTTAAAGGGTTGACTGTTTGGATACTCTGCAGTAAGGTACAGTAAATTGTGATGAAAGAAAGGGCCATATTTACCTTTCAGGGAAGTGCCCCCCCCACTTCCTAACTCAATCATAGTCAGGAAACCCACAGACTCTCATCTGGACTCCCCCCGAATTCCTGGACTTTAACATTATTTCTTTGATACTCTTTTGTGACAGGTCGAATAACGACTGCTGTTCTTCCATCCAAAATCATGCAATCTAATCCCCACAGCTGACTCAGAGGCTGCCAACCTTGCTTGGGACATTTTATTACCACACAAGAGTGTCTCTCTCCTACACTGAATTTCTGGATCATCTACACAGACAATGTACTCTAGCCAGTTTAGCAGACTGAGGATAGGTAAACTCCTTCTCTGTTCACTCCTTTTCTCATTATAATGTTCATTCCCTTTCTTTAAATCTCTGTGTGTGTGTGTGTGAGTGAGTGAGTTCTCCTAGTCATTCCATGGTCCAGAATTCCCACTCAGCCAGAGGCTTGCCTCTCTTTTACTTTCTGTTTCTCTCTTCTCATGTAACACTTGATATGCAGGTCCTTCAGAATACAATTGCACTGTTGTTGTGCTTGAGTACCTTTTCAATTCCTGTACCCCTATATTTCCTTCACAAAGTTCTAAACCTAGCTTTGGAAAAGATCTGGTTGTTTCATGGTTACTGGTAGCCTATCAGAGGAACTTTGAGCTTGTCTGCATGCTATCCAGGTAACAAGGTAACGATCCCTAAATCACATGTTTTGTCCCCCAAATTGACGAGTATATCAGTTTTGCAAGCTAGCCAGGCTATGGAAGTCGGAAGAGGCTTCCCTGGACACCGAGCATAATTTCCCCAAATTGGTTGCAGTTCTGGGTATGTGTCCGGAATCCCAGTTAGAGAGCCCACACATGTCCAAGAGAACAAGTGAAAGGGACCACATGCAGTAACTAGTGGTTAATAAGGGCCACATCTCTCTAATCTTATTCGATTTACACTGGCTCCCAATTTGCTGGGCCCAATTCAAGGTGCTGTTATTGATTTAAGGAACACTTCATTTTATTTGTCTATATGTTTCATTAAATTGTTTTAAATAAATGTGTGTGTGTGTATTTCAAACAATGTTATAATGCTCTGAAATGGTTTTAAAGTCAGAAATGTTTTTCATGCATTTCATGTTCTGATTTTTCCACTTTGGGGGCCATGTATTGGGTGGAAAGGAACGTAGAAATGATTTAAATAAATAAATATACATTATGTTATTAACTTGCAGCATTTGTGTTTTAGATGTTGATGTTTCAGATTGTTGGACAGGCATATTCATCCTTTTCCTCACTGTTTTTATGTTCACTGAATCATAGCACTCCATCATTTCCTGGCCTGCATCCAAGGCTGACTAAGGTCCATTCCAACTCATTTAGAAGGAACTTTCACTGCACATGTTCTGTTTATTCCCTGGATCATAGCTATTTATAGACTTTTCCATTTTGTCATCTGTGATAGAAAAAATGGGGGGGGGAATCACTTTGACAATCTCTTAATAAAGACATTTTATTAGGTTCTCAGCACATATCCTCAAATGGAATAAGGGAAGATCTGCTGGTTTCACGTAACAGTTTACACCAAGGTTTGATTATCATTATATATTAAAAATCATGAGTAAAACTGAGAATAGAACTACAATAGCAGATCTAAAAATAGCCCAGTCTATGTTTCGAAGTAAAGTTGTAACTACAATAAGCCAGTATAATAAGCACAAAGATTGTAATTGTCTCATACTGTGTAAAAAGCAAGCAAATGACATATTGTGTGCAGATCTGCTGTGCCTATAAGAAACATGTCCAGGTTTACTCATTGTACTATAATAAAGTTGGAGTCCATTGGCACCTTTAAGATCAACAAAGTTTTATTCAGCAGGTAATAAATAAATTATTCAATGAATAAAACTTTGTTGGTCTTAAAGGTGCTACTGGACTCAGACTTTGTTCAGCTGCTTCAGACCAACACAGCTGTATTTTTCACTGTATTAATTTACAAGCCAACTCAGTGAATCCAAAAAACTTCTTGAAAATACAAATGAATAGCTGGACTATATTTATTTCTGCTAAATAGCACTGAAAGGAATGACACTCTTTACAGATGCATTGCTAATACCAAATACCAATATAAGTGATGTATGCAGCTATGAAGACACACAATATTTGTGATAAGACATCCTACAGAATGTTGGTTGGATGGTCAGTGATGGTTCTCCCAGAAAAACACTTATGTCAAGAATGAGCTTTTGTGTGCATGCACACTTTTTCAAATACCAAAATTTGTTGGTCTTAAAGATGCCACTAGACTTTAAATTTGTTCTACTGCTTAAGACCAACATGGCTGACCACCTGGATTTCTGTCAAGAGTGAGCTGACTGGCTCATCCAGGAAGACACAAAAACCCTCTTTCCTAAGTGATAGACTAAACTTTTGCCAATGACTGAAACTCTTGCAGAGGTGTCCCTGGTGCCTGTATTTAGAGTCACAACATGACTGCTTATTCAGGGTGCTTATACACATGCTAAATAATGCAGTTCCAGTCCACTTCCATGACTGTTTGCAAGTAGATTTTGCCATTTCACACAGTAAAATCCAGTTGCAAAGTGGATTGAAAGTAAGTTATTTAGTGTGTTTGAAAGCTGTAAGATTGCCATCTGGTAAAAGAAAAGAATACCTTAGTAGCCCTGAGCAGTACACTGAATATAGAGTATCTAATGGTGGTTCTCCCCCTCATGGATCACTGCCTTGTACCATTTCACACAGTAAAATCCAGTTGCAAAGTGGATTGAAAGTAAGTTATTTAGTGTTTTTGAAAGCTGTAAGATTGCCATCTGGTAAAAGAAAAGAATACCTTAGTAGCCCTGAGCAGTACACTGAATATAGAGTATCTAATGGTGGTTCTCCCCCTCATGGATCACTGCCTTGTAGTGGCGAGGGGGCTTGCATGGCTCGATTAGGCTGTGGGCTATGCCGTGGAGGGCCACCCAAGACGGACAGGCAACAGCAGAGAACTCAGACCAAGAGTGATCCCCTAGAGAAGGAAATGGCA
>NW_015169327.1:12393-53500 GCF_001447785.1 Gekko japonicus
CAGAAAGTGAAGAGGACCTCAAGAGCCTCTTGCTCAGAGTGAAAGAGGAGAGCACAAAAGTGGGCTTGAAGCTCAACATAAAAAAAAACTAAGATCATGGCATCCGGCCCCATCACTCCTTGGCAAATAGAAGGGGAAGTCGTGGAAGTAGTGACAGACTTAACGTTCCTGGGATCCCAGATCACCACAGACTGTGACAGCAGCCATGAAATTAAAAGACGCCTGCTCCTTGGGAGGAAAGTGATGGCGAACCTAAACAGCATGATAAAAAGTAGAGACATCACCCTGCCAACAAAAGTCCGCATGGTCAAAGCAATGGTATTCCCAGTAGTCATGTATGGCTGCGAGAGTTGGACTATAAGGAAGGCCGAACGCCAAAGAATAGATTCTTTTGAACTATGGTGCTGTAGAAGACTCTTGAGAGTCCCTTGGATTGCAAGAAGATCAAATCAGTCAATCCTAAAAGAAATCAACCCTGACTGCTCCCTGGAAGGCCAGATAATGAAACTGAAGCTCAAATACTTTGGCCACCAAATGAGAAGGGAGCACTCACTGGAGAAGACCCTGATGCTGGGAAAGATTGAAGGTCAAAGAAGACGGGGACGGCAAAGGATGAGATGGTTAGACAGGGTCATAGATGCAACGAACATGAAATTGAGCCAACTTCAGAGGATGACGGAAGACAGGAAGGCCTGGCGTGATCTGGTCCATGGGGCCGTGAAGAGTCGGACTCGACTGTGCGACTGAACAACAACAACAATGGTGGTTCTAGCTAGTGATGTTTGTAACACTAAAAGATATAAAACTTAGCTACTATAGCTACTGTGCTGCCACACAACTGTTGTCTGCCCAACAGGTGACTAACTTCTATTCACCACATAGTGACTGCTAGAGATGATTTATTCTTGGTAATGGCTTTTATTCTTTGGAATACATTGTAAGGTGAGGCATGCATGGCACCATCATTTCAGAGACCTAAGGAAACTTTCTTGTTTTGCAGGAATTTTTTTGATAGTTGATATTAGCCAGATATTCTCACCTCTGCTTTATGATATTTCTATTTTATTTTATTAAAAAATTCTACATTGCCTTTCCAATAACTCAGGACATTTTACAATAAAAATAAAGCCACATTTAGACTGCAAACTAGTAGGCAATTTTGTTATCAATTAACAGTAAGACGGACCATGACAATCAATCAACAAGTCCTTACAAACAATACAGGCTTGCCTGCCTTCCTAAACACAGGAAGGGATGGAACATTCCTCAACACTTCTGTAAGAGGGTTCATTTCCAAAGTGTGGGGCAACAATAAAGAAAGTTCTAGAATGAGTAACTGTGATGAAGTTACTGCCAAAAAAATTGTTGAGTTGATTCGAGCTGATGCCCAGATAAAGGCAGTTCTTCAGATATGCAGGTACAATGTAAGAAGGTCTTTAAAGGTAAGCAACAGAACCTTCACGTGTGTCCAGAATCAAATTAGAAGTCAGCATTGCTCTTTTAATATTGGGGTAATATGGATATACTGACTGCTTCCAGTCAGTGGACAGGACATCCTTAATCAGTTGAAGCTTCTGAATAAAGTTATCAGGGACAGTTCTGGTATACTGGTTCTTATCCTCTCTGGTAAATAATATTATTCCTAATGTTACTTTTGGAGATGCACTGTTAAAATGTTAAGCCTCTAGACTTGTCATTTTGGGGGCTTCAGGTCTCTTCCTGGAGTCTGTAAGTAAACCTTACATTAAAGTGTGAGTAGGTGCATCTAGTCTACAGTGCACATGCATGCAAAGATATGCTTTCAGCTTCACATTTCACACCCTGTATGTGCTGACACATTTTTGGTTGATAAATTATTGGTCGATGATTATTGGGATTTAAGAAAAATCATTAACCAAAAAAGCGAACACTTTCCAGGCTTTTTACCCAATTAGAGGAGAACTAGCGAGCAAATGAATATAGTGTATTAGAGATTTAGCAAGGTGCAATAAGAGGGAGAGAACATCTGGCGATCTTTTGCAGAAGAATTTTTCTCATTGAAATATTGGATGGCAAATGAGAGAGAGTTTAAAACTGTGGCATCATGAACTCCAGGCAAGTCCACATTAAGGTACTGGTGGGCTTGGCCCATGGGTATAGTACAAAATAATGCCCACACATGTATTTTCTGAACTAGAAGCAACAGGAAATATAGCCTTTGTTGAAACCAAATTCCTCTTTGCCTTTCAGGTACAGATTCACATCAATGTTATGGCAAATTTAACAGAATTATGACACCAAAGAAAAAAACCCAAACATCCTCATTGCTTTAATGAACACGACAAATTTTTGCTATTGCTTCCCACAATTGTTCAGACTCATTAATGAAGTAATTTTGTTGCCATATTGAACAGCTGGTAGTAAGATATATACTTGATTGCTTAAAATGTACAAAATCATGTCTGTAGCTGCCTGGCAAATATGACCAAGATTTATTTAATTATGAGTGGCATGGACAGTCAGCACAACAACTGAGCAAGAACATTAACCAAGGTCTTCCCATTCAGTCCAACATGTCACACTCATCCAAATTATTTAAAAGAAGTGGGGGTCAAGGATCTTGAAGGGTAAGAAATCCCATCTCCCACAGCCACCACACTCTGCTGCTGCTTCCTCTTTCATTCATCCTCCTCCTGCCATGAACTCCTTCTTTCCTTCCTGATCCTTCCCACTACCTCCTTTCTTCTCCATCACTGCCAGCTCCATCCTTTCTCCCCCCACATGCCTGTCACCTATACACGTAGATTACCTATTAAGGCCACCAGGAAAAGCACCGAGGACTGATAGCCTGGGGATCTGCCCTACTCACAAGGGCCTCCAAGCCCCAGGGCAGCCCAGTATGAGATAGGCTGAAGCCACCACTATCACAAGCTGGCAGTCCCTGCCTCATGACCTCCACTTCACAGCCCCCACATTGCTGCTCCCGTCTCAGTCTCTGCCTCGCTGGAACCAGCAGCCACTGCCCCAGAAAAACCCTGCTTCAAAAACACCACTTCCAAGTTTTATCATAGAGTTTCCAACAATTCCTAGAGCTACCCATTGTCACTTCTGGGTAGCTCTAGGAATCACTAGGAACTCTGTGGTGAGAATTTCCTGTAATAAGGCCTTGTTTTTCTTTTCATTTTTCTCCCAGGACATTGCCCCTCCCCCAGTTCTCCCATTGGCACTGTCTAGCAACCCTATCCTGGCATGAGCAATCTCAACCTCTGTGCTTGTTTGTGTCATGATGCCTTTGCCATCTTCCCAGTTGCCATTTGGTCTCAGATGTAAACCCTAATGCAGTGAGATCCTCTATCCTGGAAGCAGACTTCCCCAAACCCCCAACATCAGTTGTGGGGTTTGTCTACTGAGGCCTGAGATCTTTGTCCTATCAAATGCATTCATTGCCTTGGCCCTACCACCAGCTACTGACCACCCTTATGTGTCTCATCTTGATCTGCTGGCTTCTCAGTTCTGTAGCAAATAGCCCTTTAAAGTCCATCTTACACTTACCTCCTGTTGGCTAGTATGCAGACTAGTTCAGCAGCAGCTGACAATGCTTGCTGTTGATCTTCTCCCTGCAGCTGCACATAATGTCCCTACTCCAGTCCATGCGAGGGAAAGGAAAGGAGCAGGCAACAGGCCTATATTAGTTTCTACCATCAGGCAGCGACACTCTTGATTATCCAGGCCATCTGCTGGATTATTGTGTAGCCCTACTTCTAGGGGGTGAATTACCATAGGTCTGGTAATAGGCCCCAAGTAGTAGTGGGCCACAGACAACGACTTCTTTTTTCTATTATATAAAGCAGCCTGGCTCTAGGTAATTTACATAAATTTTACTTAAAACATTAAAATAACAATATGTTTGGAATCTGGCTGTAACTGCTTACTGAAAAGATGACAAAAGTAATCTTATTTTCTATATAATTATGGAGAACAACATAACCTGAGTCACATAACCTGTGCAACCAGGTTTTGGATGGGTTCTGATGTTTCATGAATACTCAGTGTGATCCAGTGGTGACTGCTAGGGACTTTTGAGGATATAGAGCAATATAACAGCTAAACAGTAAAAGAAAACTGAAATATTTTGAACTGAGAAAATATTTCTTGACTATTTAATTCAAATATAAGCTATAAATATACGTCTTGCTGGGATTTGACAAGCAGGATATGAAGCCTTCCTTTTCTAGGCCATTGTCTCATTATTTCAGATTTCATTATTTATTGCTTCAAAAACAATATTGTTTTCTTTCCCAGCCACCTCTAATTAAATCATTGTTTGGCAAAGAGCCTGTACTTTCATTACTGAGCAGTGTTTCAATGTTTCAGCATCTTACTCCTATAGTACTTGTATTTGTACAATGTTAAAAAAAGCTTAAAATTACAACACACATTTATAGACACAACACACTTAATTAGCAAAATTACATATTCACTTGGATTCAGCAAATGTTGATATATAAACAAGGGCTGTTCCTCCATCAACTTCCCTCCATCTGTTCTACGCCCAACTGTCAAAATTTAGATTATAAACTTTCATGTTCAGGGACCTTGCTCTCCTGTTTACCCTATTTTGAAAATTTTGGTTGTTATTGATAGCACTGTTAAAATTAGTGTTTTGTGCAAACAGCAGTGCAGACTTGGACAAATCATAAACTAGTGAAATCAACAACAAAACAGTTGGGGAATCTCATTTTCTCCTTCTTCAGTATTTTCTCTTTCCCTTCCTCAGAGCTCTCAAAGCCTATTCCCTTTTCTTGCTGCCTTCTCACTTTTCCCACCCACCAGCCATCCTACTTTTATCCCACCCATCTTCAGTCTTCATAAGAACATCAGAGAAGCCATGTTGGGTCAGGCCAATGGCCCATCCAGTCCAACTCTCTGTGTCACACAGTGGCTAAACCCAGGTGCCATCAGGCAACCCACCAGTGGAGGGAGAACTCCACATGCCCTCCCACAGTTGCCCCCCCAAGAACCAAGAATACAGAGCATTACTGCCCCAGACATAGTTTTCCATCGATACCTTGTGGCTAATAGCCACTGATGGACTTCTGCTCCATATGTTTATCTAATTCCTTCTTGAAGCTGTTTATGCATGTAAAGGTAAAGGTTTCCCTTGCTCAAAAGCCAGTCAAATCTGACTCTAGGGTTGCGGTGCTCATCTCCGTTTCCAAGTCAAAAAGCCAGTGCTGTCCAAAGACATTTCCATGGTCATGTGGCCGGCATGACTAGATGCCAAGGCGCACAGAACACTGTTACCTTCCCACTGAAGTAGTACCTATTAGTCTACTTGCAAATTTCTTGCTTTTGAACTGCTAAGTTGGCAGGAGCTGGGACCAGAGACAGGAGCTCACTCCGTCATGTGGCACTCGGGTCTCGAACTGCTGAACTACCGACCTTCCGGTCTGCAGTTCAGCATCTTAACCACTTGAGCCACCACAGCCCCAGTTTATGTGCGTAGCCACCACCAATACCTGTGATAGTAAATTCCATGTGTTAATTACCCTTCGGGTGAAGAAGTACTTCCTTTTATCTGTTCTAAGCCTACCGCTCATTAATTTCATTGAGTGCCCATGACTGCGAGAAAGGGAGTGAAGACAGAGGCAAAAATATATTCAGCTTCTCTGCCATTTCCCTATCACCCTTTAGTAATCATTTTACCCCTTGGTCATCCAAGGGTCCCACTGCCTCCTTGACTGGTGTTCTGCTTCTAGTGTATTTGAAGAAATTTTTATTATTGGTCTTTATGTTTTTTTGCAATGTGCTCTTCATAGTCCCTTTTTGCCAGTCTGATCACCGACTTGCATTTTATTTGTCAAAGCCTGTGCTCCCTTTTATTTCCCTCACTCGGGCTAGGCTTCCACCACTTAAAGGAATCTTTCTTACCTTTTACTGCTTCCATTACTTTGTTTGTTAACCATGCAGACCCTTTTAAAAGATACCTATTCATACCTTCCTAACCTGCAGTGTACACTATATCTAAGCTTCCAGTACTGTAGTTTTAAATAGTCTCCAAGCTTCCTGAAGGGATTTGACCCTCCTTACCTTTTCTTTCAGTTTCTTCTTCACAGTCCCTTCCATTTGAAAGAAGTTACCTCATCCTCTTCTTTCTCTTCCTCTTCTTCTTCTTGGAAAACTTTTATTAGTTTATATACAGAAAGGGGGGAAGGAGAGAGGAGGAAGAAAAGAAAAATACAGAAATATTTAAAAATTCCAATTTAGCATTACAATTTCACATCTACATCTATCATTCTTATTATTCTTCACTTGCTCTTATTTTCTTAATATTTAAGTTTTAACCAGTCATAGAACGCCCTCCAGGGTCCCATAAATTCTTCTTCCATTATTTCTTTTAAAATATTTGTCAGCTTGTCCATTTCAGCACATTCCATAATCTTCAATATCAACTCATGTAGCGTTGGAATCTTCAATGTCCTCCATGCCATTGCAAATAAAATTCTGTCAGCTGTTATAACATGTAAAATAAAATCTGTGGTTATTATCTAACTCATCTGATAGACAATTTAACAAAAATATATCTGGTTTAAGAGATATTTTGATATTCAAGATTAATTGTAAAACAGTATGCACTTCAATCCAGAATGTATGAACCTTTTTACATGTCCACCACATGTGGTATGGAGTATAAATGCTATGTAGCCATAAACTGCTCTAAAATAGAAACTTTATTAACAATACTACCAAATATCTTAAAGACCAATCAAGAATGATAACAATAAATGTTACAATCAACATTCCAACATAAACATACAACAAAGAGTCATGGATGAAACCCAGCATCACTTAAATCAACACTTGTCCCAGAGGGTTTTAATAACATTGATTTCAGTTGTTTTCTATGATGTTCTGAGTTCCTTCAGGATTAGTTCATTCTCCCGACATGAGTGGGGATTGTTTATGAGCGTTTGTTATAAGAACAAAATGCAGGTGGGTGTTGCTGAGGCATTTTCCAACTATAGCAGTTAAATTTGAGTTATTACTTTTGTTAATATTATGTAGTTGGGAGCCTGTTTACATGGACTGTCATATACCAGACTGTGAACCCTTGAGGGGTGACTGATTTGCACAAGTGTATTATTTATAAATTGTTTTACTATGGGTGATTACATGATATTTTTATTGTTGTTATTAGGTCCATGATATTATGTGAAATTGTCCTTTTTGTGAAATGGTATATTGACTGATACAACAGACACGTGAGTTTTACTATTGTATAATTTATTGTTTATATTATACTAGGAGTAAGGCCCGTTGTGGGAAGAAATACAATGAGCTCTAGAAGGAAGCTCCAGGTGAGTGTCCCAGCTGTGGCTGGTGGGGTGGCAGAGGGAAGGGGAAAATAGAGGGAGGCAAGCCATGTTCATTTCCTTCTGCTCAACTATAAGGCAGGGCTGTCTCAAGTCATTTAGCTGCCCCAAGTGGGTAGTATGGGAAGACAGCCTCATAGTAACAGGTATGGTTCCCTCCACCCCTGACTTATGTTGATTTGGGGTTCTGCAGTGGCAGCCAAGGTAGAAAAACACCTCCACCTATGCCATGTCTTCTGGGTTCCAAGGGTCTGAAAAGCGGTTCCATAGCCAGTTACAGGGTTGCGAACTGTGGGTTGGGAAATACCTGTAGATTTGAGGGGTAGAGCCTGGGGAGGGCAGGGTTTGGGGTGGGAAGGGACCTCAGCAGGGTATAATGCCATAGAGTCCACTGCCCAAAGCAGCCATGTTCTCCAGGAGAACTGATCTTGGAGATCTCCAGGTGCTGCCTGGAGGCTGGCAATACTAAGGGGAGGGCCAGACCTGTAGATTTGAGGGGTAGAGCCTGGAGAGGGCAGGGTTTGCAGTGCGGCGGGACCTCAGTGGGGTATAATGCCATAGAGCCCACTGCCCAAAGCAGCCATTGTAATAGCTGGGAAATTTTCTGTAGGGGAAATGATGTGCAACCTTCCTCCTGTGGCCTCTAGACCTTGCCAGGCAGTAAATATTGTTTGTCACCCTCTCAGTGGCCAATCCTAATCCACTTCCCTCTAGAACAGTAAGAGCTATCCAGGGCTATTTTTGTAGAAAAAGCCAAAGGAAGGAAGGAAGGAAGGAAGGAAGGAAGGAAGGAAGGAAGGAAGGAAGGAAGGAAGGAAGGAAGGAGAGAGGGGGAAAGAAAGAGAAGGAAAGAGAAGGAAAAGAAATGAATACTACAAACACGATCTTATTTATTATAAATTCCACTCTTCCTCCAAGGAGCTCAGGGTGGTATATGTATTTACTGCCCCTTTCTTCCCTCTCACCCCCCTTCTTCTCTTCTCAGGATTTCTGTTAGGCAGCTTAATTGTGAAGGCCAAAGCTTACTCAATATTGCATTTTTATTTTAAATTCCACTCTTCCTCCAAGGAGCTCAGGGTGGTATATTTACTGACCCTTTCTTCCCTCTCACCCCCCTTCTTCTCTTCTCAGGATTTCTGTGAGGCAGCTTAATCCTGAACGCCCAAGCTTACTCAGTATTGCATCTATGGCCAAATGGGAATTCAAACCCTAGTCTCCCTGGTCCCAATCTGGCACTTTAACTACCACATTGGTGGTTAACCCATGGCATCGTGTGTCACCTGCTAGTGCCAGTCTACATGTGCTTTAATGCAACATTTGACTGCACTGAGAATGTAGATAAGTGGGAATAACTGTGCAATACTGAGCATAGCCCTTGTGTATTTACTGAGGTTGCCAACCTCCAGGTGGTGGTTGGAGATGTCCTGGGATTTCAATTCATCTCCAGGCAACTAAAATAAGTTCACCTAGCAAAAGTGACTGCTTTGGAAAGTGTACCCCACTAAAGCCCCTCCCCTCCCCAAACCCTGCCCTCCTCAGGCTCCACCCCCCAAATCTCCAGGTATTTCCCAATCAAACCTATTTACTCAGAAATATGCCATGAAGTTCAATATGATTTACTCCTTGGTAAGTACCACCAGAATGTGACTGTACTAGGAAGTATCCCACAGAAGCTAGTGAAATTTACTTCTGAGTAAAATCCTCCATCTGATGAAATTAGCTCTGATTTATTAAAACTTTTACACTGACTTAGAAATATGTACTCTTTTTTTGCTTTTGAAAATATGGTAACCCAAGATTTACTTTACTGCTACTAACTAACATGTCTATCCATCTCAAATTTACTTCTGAGTAAAAACGGTTAGGATCATGCTGCTGGTACTCTTTTAGCTCTAACTCAGTTATAACTATAACTCTAACCGCAAATTAAGAACTAACTACTGTGGCTCCTTCACACATAAATTTAGCTCTGTTCCACTCTCTCATTCTTAATACCAGGAAAAACTCTACCAGCTCAATGATGGCAAGCCTTCCCTTTCCCACATATGGGACATATACAAAATCTGTTGAGAGACTGGAGGCACCGGGTACTTGTTATGCTATGTTACCTATGCATAAACACACGTTCAGAACCTGCTCTGATGACGGCTTCTAACAGAGAGGGGGGGTAGTGTAAAATTGGGGGTGGGGTGTGTGTGGAGAGAACAGGAATGTGCAATAGTAGTATGTGTGCACGCCCCCCTTTGTTTCTGTTTCTTTGAAGTTGTGAATAGCAGTATGTGTGCACCACCTGATAGCAGTATGTGTGCACCACCCAAGCCTCCGGCCACAATCTCCCACCAGCCTTCCGTGTGCTAGCCTCATTTTCACAACTTTCCTATGGGGAAAGCCTTCAGCTTTCTGCCTGCCACGGGATTGGATGAAGACAAGCAGGCGAAAATGTGAGTGCTCACAGCGCAAAAAGGGTGGCCGCCTGAGGGGGAACAGGGCAGGGCTTGGGAAGAAACCCATCCCGGAAGTGGAAGGCCAGTAGCCAAGGAGAGCAGCGAAGGCAAGCGGGTGGGCAGGCAGCCCTAGAAGAAGAGAAGGAAGTTTGGGAGCCCAGAAGTTAAGAAAGGGCTTCTCCTACCAGGGCTCTTTTTGCCGCAGCAGCTCCTTTTCCTATTAGGCAACACCCCCCTAATGTAGCCAGTCCTCCAAGAGCTTACAGAGCTCTTCTTACAGGGGCTACTGTAAGCTCTTGGAGGATTGGCTACATTAGGGGTGTGTCGCCTAATACGCAAAGGAGTTCCTGCTACAAAAAGAGCCCTGCCTATCACTAATCTCCAGAGCAGCCTGCCCTATATATTGTGTCAAGACTTCATAAAAATTCTTCCATGTACAGTAATTATACTCAACTGGCTGATGTTTGTTTCCTTGGTGTTTATGGATTTATTCATCCAAACATTGGATAAGTGAAAGGTTCCTTTGATAAGTATAGAAGTGTCCAGAACATGAAGGGAAATATCAAAAAAAGGAATACTTTTCTGCTTGTATTGGGGGGGGGGAATTGAAATTTCTTTTAGGTTTTTTTACAACCACCTTCAGAACCACCAACATCAAACAGTGATGCTAATTAAAACCACGGGACTTGTCAGTTGTTCAGGGGATCCCTCTTGAGTACATATTTTTCCTATTTCAGAAAGTAGAACAGGGACATTCCTGGAACATTCTGATTTTCATAACAAGGATCACAGCCTGAGCATATTCCTACCCAACAGCTTACATTGCTGAAGGCTCTGCTTTGCCTGCTATAGTCACTCATTTGCTCTGCAATAGCATGCCATCCACTGATTCAAAAGCCAAGAAGACATGTGCTCTTTAACTAAAAACTAAAAAAGTACTGAAAGGTACTGAGAAGTGTTGAGTGATTTCAGCAGAGTACTTTTATTCAGAGGGAACAAGACAAAAGTAAGCCGGCTCGCAGGCCGGTTTATATGCTCTGAAAACCCACCACCAAAACACACCCCCTACTTCCCTATAGGCTATATACAGTAGCCAAGAGTCCCATAGGCTCTCGGCTGCGGACCTGGCCCTCTGATAGGTGCGGGCTAGGATCCGCTCGGCTATTGTTCATGGGGATCGAAGCTTCAGGCTTTTGCATGACCGCGTGGCCCAACGGTCGCGCACGTGGTCATGGCGGAATACATTACACAAACCAAACGAAAAACAGTTAGCAACCGCTCCAAATATACCTTGGTGCTGCTAGGTGTGAAAATCGGGCAGGGCAACACATGGTGCCTAATTGGATCCTCTACAGAGTGACTCCAGGCTAAGCCCACTGAAAATAGTGGGGTTTGGAAAGGAGTAACACTGAGTAGGATTGGATTATTAGTATTGGACTGTTACATGCATGTATTTACATGTGTGTGCACTGGAGACAAAATGCACCCATCCATCACTGAGATATTTAAGTTGTAACTCCTGAAGAACCCTGAAGAATGTCAATATATCAATTCACATAAATGATTTTTAACAAAACATCCCACAATGAGTCAACAAGGGACAAAATAGGGACAGAGATTTGGGCCTCGGTGGGCAACAGTTTGCCAGAATTTGGAAAGAGGCAGAATGAAGATGCTGATGGTACACGGTTTTGTATCTTTCAGTTAAGAACTCTGGTTCTATATATTTGGTGTTTCTTTATGGTCTGACCCCAGTCAGAGATTGGATTTAGACCATCTGACTGCAGATGAATTAAGAAACAGCTGAAGCTGTGATGGTCAGCAGAACAGTTCACTGGAAAGGATGGGTGTTTTTCATCAGGGTTCAGCTACTAATTAGTTGCCTTCCATCACTAAAACCAATAGGCTTTACTCTACATGGGCAAAATGCCAGAGTACAATTTTTTTATCCAATTAGCAGCTTGAGCTCTAAGTAGCAGTGCCTGTCTCAACAAAAGCCATCCACAACATTAGAAAAGGAATAATGATGTAATTTTCAGATACAGGGAAAATAATACTTTGCTTCTTTTATGCCATGGCAAGTTTATTTATTTATTTTGTGTGTCTGTGAAAGAATAGTGAAAGAAATGTAGAATTTTTGTCACCGCTGTATTTCAGCTTCCTTCATTGTATATTGTAATTACTTAAAATGACATCTTTTTTGTTACATATGGTTTTATTTATGAATTTGTGTGGTTCA
Organism: Gekko japonicus; assembly: GCF_001447785.1. Classification (NCBI taxonomy): domain Eukaryota; kingdom Metazoa; phylum Chordata; class Lepidosauria; order Squamata; family Gekkonidae; genus Gekko; species Gekko japonicus. The sequence continues at coordinate 24,429 of NW_015169327.1, forward strand.
CTTTGATTGTTTTTGACATTGTATGGCAGAAATTAGTTTCTAATATCATTTGATACCTGTCTATATGAAATCTGCTTAAAGAATATCATTGGAAGGGCAGTCGTAGATTGTCAGTAATGAGGCTAATCAAATGAGGTGCATTTATATCTTCTGGCACTGTTGTATGAGGCTACTAGATTAAACTGAGACAGAAGCCTTATACACTCATTCACTTGAGAACAAATTTTTGGAGAACAAAGATGGCGTCGAGCAGGAAGCCTGAGTGCTAGGGGCTCCTGCGATAAAACCAATTTTATTCTATTTGGAGAAAGGTTTAAATTACCACCTACTGGAAAATCATGCTAAGCGGGTCATTGTACGGCAGACTGAGTCAAGCTCTGAAATATGGGCTTTATTTCCAACTAACTGCCTGTCCTCTCCCGACGCTGCTGCTTTTCCCTGGACAGATGGCCTGTGACCTGTGAAGCTGCGGTGCCATGTGAAGGCCCTGCTGGCAGAGAGGGTATGAGAGCTGGTCAGGTAGAGTTGCTCACCCAGCCGGTCTGTCCTAGCCTGAGGAGCCGCCGCCCGCCTCCAACCATTGTCGCTCTTGCCATCCCAGCTTGGGGAACTGCTGCCCACCATCTGCCTTCAATTACCATCGCTCCTGCCATGACTGCTGCTGGGATGTGTGGGGGTGCCGCGGACAGGTGTGTGCATGCTGGGGAGCCACAAGAGTCCCCAGGCTGAATATGGATCCACCAGGTGGCCACGGACAATGCGACGGGAGTAGCGCCCTGCCCCCCCCCGCAGACGGAGCCCGCGACAATAGACTTTGGAAATAACAAGGTCTCTTGGTCGGGTGCGAGTGCATTGGGGAGTCTTGGGAGCCCCCAAATCAATTGTGGGTCCATCAAATGGCTGCGGGTTGCACAATTCGAGCAGCACCCCGCCCCCTTGCAAACGGAGTCCATGGCAATAGACTCACAAAACAACAGAGTCGCCCAGAGCCAGAAGACTGATGAATTTGGAGGTACAGACTGGGAGAGTCAGGGCAAGGTGATAGACACGACAATGGCCCAGGAGAAAGGCTTGAGATTAGAACCCGTGTCCATATGCAGGACCGCTGGGCATGAGGAGAAACAGTGGATGGGCCAAGTTTCAACAATCTGTCATGAATTGCCATCAAGGACCTGGCAGCAGACGGCAGACGCTGGCGATTATCTATAGTAAATTATTAGATCTAAATCAATTAATTGGGTTAGGGTATAGGAAATAGAAATTGATTGTGTCTTTATTGTTAGCTTCCCCCAATTAACTGAGTAACTGATTATCTGATTAACTGTATATTTGATTGTAGAATTGATTATTTGTATGCCCTGTAAATGCTGAATTAATTTAATTAATTGATTTGATATTTGAATTTAAATTCACAAATTGATTAATAAGAGATTCCTAGCTGCTTAACAGGAAATTTACCACTGATTTATTAGCCCCTAGTTGGAAAGTTTTCAGAGTGGGCTATTTCTATTGGATTATATATGGAATAAATTAAAGGAAAATGGTATTAATAGGCCGCTTGATTAAATTGCCAGGGCTTCACTAAATCTGGAGTAATCAAGCGCCGGCTCGTGCTGCTAAGGATTATCCTGGTGGGTTGTTGGTTTAGTTGATCTGAGGCCAACAGCAGGGCTGCAGCTGATGAAGATTAGTTGGCCTGATGACGACTGGTTATAATATTCCAGTGCTCCTGGGGAGGGAAAGGTATAGTGGTGGGACTAGGCAGGGAAATAAGGGAAGGGGATGAAGAAGTGGATTAGCTTGGCCCCCTTCCAGCCTATGTCCCATCCCAAAGGTTGTTGGCAGTGGGGATAGGAGTAGTGACCCCCCCCTCCGACATTGGTGCTGTGTAACACCAGGTCTATAAATAATAAGACCACGGTCCTGCGAGTCTTCTTGCTGGAGCAGAAGGTAGACCTGGTGTGCGTGACCGAGACCTGAAGCAGAGACAGTATCTCTCTCCCAAGTAGCTCCACCCGGATACTCAGTCCTCCACCAATCACGGACTAGGGGGCAGGGGGAGGAGTGGCTCTATTCATTCAGGAGGCTTACTCCTTCAGGATGCTCCTGCTGCCAAGGATCATGGGCATCGAGTGTGCCAGTCTAGTATGGTCAGACCACCATGCCCTGAAGGCTCGTTTGAATGTTCCGCCCCAACCCTGTTTAGGTGGCGAGTGCATTTTAGCTCACCTGCGGAGCCAGATGGACCCAGTGCAGCTCCAGATGGCCCTGTAGGAACCGATGCCCCCCTGGCGGCTCATTGGATGAGCTTGTGGAGGACTGGCAGAGCCGGCTCTCCACAGCCATCGACGAGATTGCTCCTTGGCACCCTCTGCACCCCCACACTAGGCTTGTTCCCTAGTTTACCCAGAAGTTGCGGCTTATGAAGCGGGAACTGAGACGGCTAGAGAGATGGTGGTGCCGTGTTTGAGATGAAGCAACAAGAGCATCTTATAGAACGTTTATGAGATCCTATGATAGTCAAAGTCATAAAGAGGGAGTTCTATGTGACTACGATTGTGTCCGCAAGCTCATGCCCAGCCCAATTGTTTAGAACAATTCGGTCCATAACATCTCTGCCGCAGGGCAGACCAAACGCTATGGAATTGGAGATCGGCTGTGAGGCATTTGCGAGCTACTTTGCGGATAAAGTCTTGGTGCGCCGCTGTGACCTCCCCACCCCACACTTGAAACAGTGAGCAAGCTCGAGGCCCCTTGCACATCCTTGTTTTCGGGTTTGGATCATTTCAGCCCACTAAGTCTGGAGGAAGTTGACAGATTGCTCGTAGCTGTACGCCCAACCATGTGCAGCCTTGACCCGTGCCCTTCCTGGCTAATTAAAGCTGGCCACGAAGGGTTCCGAGCTGCCCTCAGGGAAATTATCAACAAATCCCTCTTTGAGGGGCAGTTCCTGGGGGCACTCAAGGAAGTGATGGTCTGCCCTCTTTTGAAAAAACCATCTCTGGATCTGGTTGAATTGGGCAAATTAATTGAGAGGGCAGTGGCGATACAGTTGCAGGGCTTTATGGATGACACTTCCGTACTAGATCCCTTCCAGTCTGGCTTTCGCCCGGGACATGGGATGGAGACGACGTTGGTCACTTTGACGGATGACCTCTGGAGGCATCTGGATTGGGGCAGTTTGGTGGTATTGCTGCTGTTAGATCTGTCAGCCACGTTTGACATGGTCAACCATCAGTTGCTGACCCACTGCCTCACCGACAGGGTTGGGGACAAAGGGTGGCGCTAGGGGATCAGCAGTCCAGGAGACACCCTGGACATATAGTGTAGTGTGCCTCAAGGGGCAGTGCTGTCTCCAATGTTATTTAACATCTACATGCACCCCCTTGCCAAGATTGCCCAGAGGCATGGGCTAGGTTGTCAACAGTATGCTGACGATACCCAGCTCTATCTGATGTTGGGCAGCCAGTTGGACTCCAGACCAGAAGATCTGGACCAGGCTTTGCAAGCCGTGGCTGGTTGGCTTAGGCTGAGTTGGCTGAAGTTGAACCCGGCAAAGACGGAGGTCCTGTGCCTAAGTTGGGCACCATTGTTGCCAGTGCCGGAGGTTAGGAGTTTGGGAGTGCTCCTGGATGCCTCCTTAACAATGGAGGCCCTGGTAGCAGCCACTGCTAAGTTAGCCTTTGGTTCCCTTCCTTGCCTGCGATGACCTAGCTACAGTGATCCATGCGATGGTCACCTCAAGAATAGACTACCGTAACACTCTCTACATGGGGCTGCCCTTGTCGCAAATCTGGAAGCTGCAGCTAGTGCAGAATGCCATGGCCAGACTTGTGATGGGCCTCCCTAAATGGGAGCACATCCAGCCTGTGCTGAAGGCACTGCTCTGGCTGCCAATAGCATACCTAATTCACTTCAAGGTACTGGTATTGATCTTTAAAGCCCTATATGTCCAGGGTCCGACATACCTGCAGGACCGCCTTTCCCCATATATACCCCAGAGAGCACTATGGTCAGGAATGCAACATCGACTGACCATTCCAGGCCCTAAGGATGCCAGGCTTGCTGCCACTAGGGCCAGGGCCTTTTCAGTGGTGGCTCCATACTGGTGGAATGAGCTCCAGGAAGAGATCAGGGCCCTGTGGGACCTTTTACAGTTCTGCAGGGCCTTCCACTAGGCCTTCGATTAGGAGCCACCACACCAACAACATCTGTAGTTATAGGTCGGCTCTGGTCTGGAGATTGTGCCACACCATCGCGCTATCCTGAAGATCACTAAGTTGGAAATAACTGTTATGCCATCTTAACTACTCAAAGATGATTACCATCACTAGCACTTTAATTATCAGATTGTTTTAGCATTTTAATGCTTAATGTTTATGTTTAAATATTTTAATCTTTGTATGTGGTTTTATGGTACTGGGTACCAACTAATGTAAGCACCCAGAGCCTGCTCACGGGGAGAGCGGGGTATAAATAGATACAATAAATAAATAAATAAATAAATAAATAAATGATGCTAATTTGGATTGCACGTGATCATCCTATCTACACCGTCCACATGTTCACATTTATAATTTAGCCAGCACCTATATACCTATGTTTGTATACCTGGGCAATGGAAGACTTTGGATTGTACATACAAGTTTTATGTACATTTGGGTATCGGAAGAAGGCCAGTGGTCATAACTCCTTAATAAGTCCTTGCCATGTGCTCATGCTTGAAAAAAAATCCTGATCCACAGGTGACAGAAAATTAAAATAAAAAACAAAACAAGAAAAACAGCTATACAACTTTCCCTCAAAATAATACCTTCCTTCTGAAACTAATGGCAAAATGACCATCATAGCATGGTCCTACATTTATTATAGAGGGTAGATCTCTATTTGGAGGGTTTGGTGAGATGCTTTGGAGGGTTTGGAGGCTGTAGTGAGATGGTTAAAACAGAGTCAACTGAAACTGAATCCAGGAAAGTCGAAGGTTCTGTGGCTGGGTGGGGTGGGAGGAGGCTCAATTGGGTTCTCAGCTCCCGACTCTTGAGGGTGTGCCTCAATCATCGGCACAAACTGTCATGAGCCTGAGCATGACTCTGGGTTTTTCCTTATCCTTGGAAGCCCAGGCTGCGAAGGTTGCCAACCTGGCATTTTTCCAACTTTGCCAGGTCAAGCAGCTGGCTTCCTACTTGTCTCGCCCTGACCTAGCCATGGTAACCCATGCAACAGTCACCTCCAGGCTGGACTACTGTAATTCGCTGTACGTGGTCCTGCCCTTGCCCCTGACCTGGAAGCTTCAACTGGTTCAAAATGCAGCCACGTAGGTCCTTACAGAGACCACACAAACAGCACATATCCAACCAGTGCTCCATGAGCTGCACTGGGTTCCAGTGGAGCACTGGAACAGGTTCAAGATTTTGGTTTTGACCTTTAAGGCCCTTAGCAGTCAGGGACCTACATATCTTTGGGACCGTCTTTTCCAGTATGCCCCTGGAAGAGCATTACACTCAGGAAATAAGAACTTGCTGGTGGTCCCAACCTGAGAGAAGTCCGGCTGTTCTCGACCAGGACCAGGGCCTCTTCAGCACTCTCACACAATTCCCCATTCCTCATAACCCCTCCCCCAGGGAGGCCAGGGAGTTACAATTTTCTGCCATCTTAAGCATTGTATATATACTGTTTTTTATCTACTGTTATTTATTGGTTTCTTTTAATGTAGTTGTTGTCGTGGTCCGCGCGGAATGCTGGCTGGCACGTTAGTGCCCAAAGGAGATAGAGTACCCACAGAAGACTGGAGTCAGGAACTTAGGTGCAACCACTGTGAGTTTATTCTCACCCAGCCACCACCTATATACAGTTCTGAGTGTCAGAGTGCTCCGCTGCAAATTATACATGAGAAGGAAAATGTCCACTGTACACTCTGTACATATATACAACTGCTGGCCAATCAGCACACAGCTGATGCAATCCTCCTGCAATACCTTTAGTGCTAGGCTGGACTGCCTCAAACCAGTTCTGGCCAGCCTCCTTGCAGTCACATGCTGTCTCTAGCTGTCACTTCACTGACACTCTAGATCAAACTCATCTAGACCAGCCTTACCATAATAAGTGAATCATGACAGTTGTATGAGATTGTATATTATTTGTTGTAAGCCTGAGCCCTCCTTGTAGGGAAGGGCGGTATTAAATCTAATTTAATAAATAAATAAATAAATAAATATAATAACTATAATAAATGTAGGGCCATGCTATAATGGTGTTCTATAGAAATATATAATGGTGTTCTATAGAAAGCATTCTACACCTTGGGAAGGACATTCCAGAACACTGCAGCTGTTGAGTGAGCTGCCACTCTGGCCAAACAGGCCTCAACCAGGAGGAAGCTTTAGGTGGATCTGAGGTGATGAGCAGGGATATAACTTGTTTAATTTTTTTTAAAGAACATACCAATAGCACTCCAGACAAAATGTCTTATTTATATAGATACATTTGTGATATATGGCATATATTCAATGAGATCATTGTGTCTGATGGCAATCATACAACTCTCTAATCTTAATTTTGTTTACTGTTTGCCACATTAAAAGACCTGGGAGAGAAATCTAGGAAGAGGAATTTTATCCTCAGGTTTGGGTGAACAGTATAAAATAAATCCATTAGCTGTCAGAAGCCATTTATAGTGGGGAGAAGGGACTGATTAAAAACCTTAGACCCCAAATGCTCCCATTTACCACCTCCAGTTTTGCGATTCATTTCCACCAGATGGTCACATTATTTCAGTGAATGGGAGGTGGGCATCCTGTGCATTCTTCCTGCTCCAAACATAGCTCTCCAGTAATTTGGAATTATTTTCCAAAGTTCCTGATCAGGTGAAGAGTTCCTATGCACATAACTCAGTGTATATACATTTCCAGCTTTCACAACAAATTCTTGGAAATGGGGACAGCTTCATGTACTGAAATCATGCCTGAAAATGGTTATTGTCAGGTATCCAAAGAACAGCTTTAGTTGCAGCCAAGGATTTAGTTATGGTATGGATTTTTTTTTAATAACAGACCCTATGGAATGTCAGAAACTGTACCCTTTGTATTTCAAAAGAGATTTGAGGCACAGGTGGCACTGTTTGAGGAAGAAGTCCAAAGCTTCCTTGCACACATGGAGTTTTCCAAAGAGCTCTTGGAATCTAAGCCATGTAAAAAGTGAATTCCAGTGCTTCAATCCAGAACTGTGTGTCCCCCAAGCCAAATGCTTCTTTCATGGACAGCAGCTAGGGAGGTTCACTACTAGCTGCCACCACTCTGGTATGGGTCTCCTTGGGAGGGCCCAGAGCACCCACCCTGCCCCATGTTACAGTACTTTTACAACAGGTTTCCACTTGTACATGACCAAATGAGGTGTGAGGGCCCAGGCAGAGTAACACCTAGTTTTATTAAGATATTTAACAACAACTTTAGATCAATAACAAATAGGAAAAATGAGCAATCACAGGGTCCCATGGGAACCTGGGAAATGTAGCCCCTGATAGCTACTCCCATACAGGCTTCCCTGGAGCCACTATAGGCCCATGATCATGACAGCTTCTCATGTAATCTTCCCAGTAATTCACATAAAAAGAAGGACAGCTCTATACAAACGTCCTTTGTGCACACAGAACTTTCTCCTGAAGTGAAAGTGAAGCAAAACACTCATGCACTTGCAAGGATAAAATTTTGTATTAACTGGATTTTTAGTTTGGCTCAAAATTTTCCCTTAATCAGTTTGTATGAAATTTTCAGCCTTATAAATCACGGAGAGCTCTTTGATTTCATATGACTACACTGTGAATCTGTATCAGAGACATTCCCTGCTTCATGGCAAAAAGCATGTAATTACAGCCAACTAAAAGAAAGATTAAATATTCTGAGCAGCTCTAAGGGGACAACCTTTTTCCTTTTAAATTAATCTTGGGAAAGTTGAAAAACAGTGAAAAAATATTACCTTCCAATGTAAGTAGAAATAATTCAAATGTTATAAATGTCTGAATTTGTCAGAAAATAAAGAGATCAGAACTGGAAAATGACACTACATATCTTATGATAATCATTCTAAAATCTGCAGAAAAAAATGCTGAAGTCAACTTCCCAAGGAACTTCAAACACATTATATGAAAGCCAGCTCACTGTCTCAGCCTGCAACAGAACAAAATGTAGTAATTGTGTACAAGATGAAAAATGAGCATTCAATAATAATAATAAAATGTTTAAATGTGCAAATTGTTTCCAGGCACTGCCATTTGTGTAAACTGTCTTTTTGCATTCCAATATTCAATAAAATGTTTTCATGAAAAATAGGAGACTCCCCCCCCCCGAAAACCAAGCAGAATATTTAAATCACAGATACAGCCATTGGTTTGGTGAAAGTTAAGACAACTTGTTGGGAGGCTGTTTCCTGATGACAAACATATTTATATTTTACCAAATGTTCTTTCTGTAGAACTTGCTTCCTTTTTGCCTCTCTAGGCACAGGAGTGTATAAATAGTAACCGTGTCAACGACTACCTACAGCAGCTACACCTATAGTAACTGATGACAGGACAGGCTGATTTCCTATTCTAAGTCTTTGGGCTGGAACACTCAAATGCATTGTGACATATTCAATGGATTTCAGAGAAGGCCCATTCTGAAAGAAAAATATTTGATACCAATGTACTTATTTATTTATGGTGTGGTGTAGTTTTCCCTAGCAGCCTCAGGCTGAAGATGAATAAAACTAACAGGTACAGATACACTGCATATGTATACCAGAAGCAAGACAGGGGCTGATTTTTGCACTAGAGCTGCCTCGATGTTGCACCGCCATTTGCCCCGATACTATTGGTCAATTTCACACCCGAAGCCATGGGGCTGCATTTGACCCGTGGCTTTGCCCGATTTCCTCCGCAGTTTCATGATCCTCAAAAAACAGGATCACGAAACTGCGGGGGAAATCGGGCGAAGCCGCGAGTCAAAATGCAGTCCCGCAGCTTCGGGTGTGGAATTGACCAATAGTATCGGGGCAAACGGTGGTGCAACATCAAGGCAGCTCTAGTGCAAAATCAGCCAGGATAAGAGATATTGACATTAAATTGGGTCATGACTTTGAGGATCTTAGAATGGGATGTGAAAGGTCTAGTAGCAGAATCCAAGTACTAAAGATGATCAACAGCAATTTAGGGGCCTCAGACAAATATTCCCATGACCACTCATTTTCAGAAAGTAAAAAGCTAGTGGATAGGGTTGCCAGCTCTGGGTTTGGAAATATCTGGATATTTTGGGGGTGGACCCTGGGCAGGGCAGAGTTTGGCGAGGGGAGGGACCTCAGCAGGATATAATGCCACAAAAGTCCACTGTCCAAAGCAACCATTTTCTCCAGGTGAACTGATGTGGATTGTCTGGAGATCAATTGTAATAGTGGGAGATCTCCAGGTCTACTTGAGGCTAAAAAGGCAATACAAAAGATTTTATTTAAAACCTTTATTACATTCCCAGCAGTTTCTCAGGAAGAACATTATGAGGGGAATTATATTTCTCCCTGTGTTTGGTCCATAATCCACCATGCATGATGAGTGGAGATGGGCACAAACCGGCTGGTGAACTAAAGTTAGAACTAAAGAACCACCATGAAATTCCAGCTATTTGGTTTAAATGGTTTAAATTTGGTTTAAACCACTGCTTTCTTCTCCCTGAGCAACAGGGACCATCACTTAGCTGTTGTGTTTAAATGACCGGTGCCTGCCCACGGAGCAGGTGGTGGCATTTGCCTGCCCCCCACCATCTTCTAGGATGAAGCACAGGTGGGGCAAGCCAATCACGGCTCAGTGCGGGAGGGCTGGCCAACCAAGGGTGAGTTCATCGGCCAGGTCCATGCTCAGATCAGCCCAGCACAAACTCAAGGTAGGATGGAGCTGTGAGCCTGGGCGAGGACCAGCCAAATGGAGCTCTCTTCACTGGGGAACCTGCTGGCGCTGGGCCCCGGCAGCAGCGGGTATCCTCCTCCAGTGAGCTGGGTTTGTGCTCACAGGGCAGGCTCCAGGTGGGTCAAGAAGCCAGGGAGGCCTCTTGCTCCGAGGTACAGCATCTCTCCCCCTCCTGGCTTCAGACGGCAGAGCGCACATGATGAGGTTGGGCTCTGAGTTTCTTTGCTTCCCCCAGATGGCACGAGGCAAGCAACTGCAGCAGGACCCGCTGCCGGGTTCCTGCACACTGGGCCTGTGGCTGGAGCTCTCCTGGGGCCAGTTTGCTGGGTGCAGTAGGGTAGCCAATGTCAGCGTGCACCTCTCTGCTCAGGCCTGTTGTGGTCGCACAGGGAGTTGTGAGGCCAGCAGCTGCAGTGAGGATCTGCTGCCGGGTTCCTGATGGCTCAGGGACAGCAGCACCACAAGGAGGGAGGCAGTGGCAGCAGGGGAGTGAAGGGGCTCCCTTTCATTCTCTGGGGCACTCCACCATTTGCCTCCTGGAGGCCCATGTGCTGTTGGGGTACCGGCTGGAAAAGCGACCAGGCTGGTACCGACAGCTATCTCATCCTCTGGGGACAAGGGTGGGCCTTCCTTGTGAGACCTGGCAGCCAGAATTGAGGCCCTGGAGAGGGCCAAGGTGGAGAAGCAGAAGCTGGGTGGCAAGGGCAAGTTGGGGGCAGCCCCCTCTCATATGCATCCCCAGTCCACAGCTCACTAGCAAGAAAGGTGAGCCCTATATGCCAGGTTGGCGCAACTACAGGAGTCCAAAGATGAGGAGGATACCCAGGCATCGGGTAGCAGAGCTGGAGCAATACCAGATGAACTGGCAAGGATGGGTGAGTCCTCCAGTACTACAAGAGTGGGTCTCAGTCCAACCCCATCCAACCCCACAACACACACTGCCATGGTTCAGGGTCCCTCAATGGCAAGACTCAAGACAGCAGGGCAGATGTGCCTGGGCCATGGCCCTTTCCTGGCACCAAGCACCAAGCTTGGAAGGCCACAGGATGGGGAGTCTTGTCCCACTGAGGCTGGTGTTGGGCCAGGGTAGGACCACAGCAGTACGGTGCTGACAGAAGTCACTGGTGCTGGCTGATGTATTGCCTTACAGGATGTGGTGCAAAGATGGAGGTCACCAGTATGATGGTCACCAGCTCCAGAGGATTGTTGGTTGGCAGGAGTGCCTCCCCAGGCCATGGTTGTGCATTTAAATCAGTGGCAACAATCTGGACAGTAGGGGCCTTGGGGCTGCATCTTTTTAGAGTGCACAGTGGGGGGTTACTGGGTTAGTCTTTTTCCTAGCTGTTCTGCAAGGTGGTCTGAGCAACCAGTGGTTTCAGGGTTGGCAGGAGGGGAGTTAAGCCAAGGCTAACCCCCTTTGTGGTGGGAAAAGCACAGGTTGAGGGGACTGTGAATTGACAAGCACCCTGAGATATCAGCAATAGGGGGGGCCTCATACTAAGTGCCTATGGGCTGTGAAGTCATGGTGACTCAATTGGGGGCCTCTTCAGGGTGGGGGAGCATATACAAGCCTTAAGGCTTTGCATCCATGTGTTGGAATGTGCCCATCCCTCCCCTCTATGCACTGGTGTGTGGGCCATGATGAGTAAGGTCTGGATGGATCCCAGACCTGGCTCGGAGCCGGGGTGGATTTGCCCTATTAGTTGGCTTGCTATGCAGGCCCAATGCAACTCCTGCCTTAATGTGTTGGTGGCTCAAAGCCATTTAAACCAAACAGCTGAGCCATGGTCCCCACCCACAAAAAGCCATGGGGACCAGAAAGCAGGGGTTTAAACTTTAAATGGTTCACAAACCAATATGAACTGGTTCAGTTTGTATCGGTTTGTGGTTCAGTCACAAACCACAAACTGAAGTGAACCGCAAAAATGTGGTTTGTGCCCATCCCTAATCATGAGAGCCAGCACCCTGACCTGGGCTAGCCCACTCTCATCAGATCATGGAAGCTAAGCAGGGTTGACTCCAGCAAGTACTTGGATAAGAGACTTCCTTGATATACCAGAGGTGGGAGTTGGGGACAGGCTTTATTCAGCCACCTCTCTGAATATCCTCCGGGGCCCCAGTAGGGGTCAGACACCAGAGGTTGCCATGACTTCTAGGTGCACACACACTCTTACACACACACACACACACAAACCCCTAATCCTGAGAGCCAAATGGTTAAGAGCAGCAGACTCTAATATGGAGAACTGGGTTTGATTCCCCACTCTTCCACATGAAGCCTGCTGGGCAACTTTGGGCCAGTCACAGTTCGGAGAGAAAGGGAAAGGTGCTTTTAAGCCATTTTGAGATATCTTAGGGTAGAGAAAAGTGGGGTAGAAAAACCAAATCTTCTTCTTCCTTTCCTGTAAGTGGTGTAATGTTTCACTGAGGGTTCCCACCATTTAAGCAAATTTTAAAATCAATGCTTTTCTTCTAATGGCATCTTTAAACTGGGGATTAACATGCCTGCAGCTGTTTTTAACCTTTAATTTCTATTGGGTCTCTTGGAACTCACTTCCTTGTGTGAGAACTAGAACTTTTAAGGCCCTGGCTCGCTCAGTACAGTTTTCTGAGAGAGGAGATGGCGAATTGAACCAGGTAAAAGGTTATCTACCAGGAATAGAGGATTTAAATAAAATATTATTAATGGCATACTTGCAAAATGTGGATAAAGCTGACTATAGGAGAGCATTTGCCCTCCTTAAAATGGATATGTTACCATCAACAATTATGGAGGGCAGATTTAAAAGACAGCAATATGAGGAAAGATTGTGCATCTGTGGGGATGGGAAGCTGGAATCCAGGGATCATGTTTTATTTGAGTGTAAACTTTACCAAAATATTAGAGTCACCTATATCATGCTGATTGGTAATTATTTCCAGGGGAGGAATATCAAATTTTACCTAGACAAGCTGTTAGCTGATAGAGACCAAAAGATTACCCTACACATGGCAAAATTTGCTAGACAAGCTATAAGGTTCCGGAAGCAATTTGTAGCGGGAAGCATCTGATTGGCCTATTGCTAGAACTCAGTCCTGGTTTTTATTTTATATGTCTCAATTTGAATGTATATTTTACTCACATTGTGTATGTTATTTGATTGGTCTCTAACCGTATTAAACTCGTCTTCTCATGTCTTGAGAGGAGATGGCTGTGTTCTTGTGGTACAATCTGCCAAAGCCTACTTTAGCAAGTTGTTCTAAGCAACTACCTCTAGTGCATGAACATTTGCTAAGATTAATGGAAGGGAAAGGGTACTAAATGAAATGAAAGGGACTCCTTCTCACTCACTCTGCTGTTCCCTGATCCATTTCCCTAATGAAGAAGAGACATATACCTCTGTATGTAATTTTGATTTTGTGCATGTAAGAGAATGAGACAGACCACCAGAAAACATGTCTTTGATGTTTATGAAGGTTGCCAACTGAATGCACATGGTTTTGGTTTGACCTACTGGCCAATTTGACATTTTTCATTTGATATAAAAATATATCTGTCTAATTTTTCATCCCATAAGATCTAGGATAGCTAAACTGATAGAATGTTAGGAAAAAGCAGTGAAAAGTTTAAGTGCTCCTTGAATAATTTTTTCATGTACAAGTAAGCCAAAATTAGCAAATGTGCTAAGACAAGGTCTCCATGCTTGTCAAAATGGGATAGCAATTAAAGTGGCATGTATTCTGCACCTCAATTTTTCGGGAATATATTTTTCATGGCTTTGACAGTCAAAAGCTATTTAGATTATTTATGACATTTCCAATGAGTTAGTAATGCTTTTTTATTGCATTGTATTTTGCATAATATAATTTGTCACTATTTCTTTATTAAGCTTGTTTTATATTCATAGTTGTCCTACCACAGTATATTTTCCTTTTTGTCAGCTCAGAACTTCATTATGAAGGATGAGGTTTTATCGTTTCCTAGTGATGCAAATGTCTACAGTGAATAAGTGTCATTATGCAGGAACAGGAATTTAGTTTTCCTCCATTAAGCAAGCAGGCTAATGACTCAACAAGTTTATAGCCCGCCACAAAATTTGATGGCTGGATGTGAGTTAAAACAAATGACTGTCGTACATACATGAAAATTAGGGCTGCTCTTTTGGGATGGGAATTTCACTTCTGTCATGCCCAACATTCTGGCACAAACTGGAAGTGGAGCTTGAGGTATTTTCATGAATATCACCAATGCTAGCATTCCCCTACACTGGAAGACAGTGCTTAGTAATAGAGCAGATGCTTGCATGCAGAATGCCAAAGGTTCAATCACTGATAGATAACAAAGAATCTCAGCAAACCTAGGAAAGACCTTAGCCAGAATGGGTGGGCACCAACTACCAGTAAAAGGACACAGGACTAGGTCTAGAGCTGCCAACCTCCAAGTGGCACTTGAAGATCTCCCACTATTACAATTGATCTCCAGATAACCAGGATCAGTTTCCCTGGAGAATATGGCTGCTTTGGAAGGTGGACTCTATGACATTATACCCTGCTGAGGTCCTTCCCTTCTCTAAACCACACCCTCCCCGGGTGTAATAATTGCTTGGATGAGTCACCCAAAAGATTTGTATACATACTTTTGTTATGTAAGTTTAGATCCAAAGGCATCTTTCATAAATGGAAGGGCAATTCCATTCAATACAGGGAGAGTGATTACCATTGATTTCGTCCTCTTTGCTTCATTACATTCTATGCTGAGTTTCCTAATCCACAGGAATAGCATGATAGGGAGTACAGTGGACTGTAGGAAGAAGGAGCTGTGTTCATTGTCCCATAGACTGATGGGACTCAAAGGACTTCTGTGCTCATAGGAATGAGAACATGCGAGGCATGAGGTTGCTAACATCATGAGTTTCTCTTACTTTTGCTGTTTCTTACTTACTTACTAGAGTATATGTTCAACCAAGTAGTGTAAATATTTAGTTTAATTCACTTATTATATGGAGTGGTCACATATTCTAATATTACTCTATGACACATATGTATGTCTTATCTTAAACAAGGTTTTGAATATATCAATATCTTAAACAAGCACTATTAGTGGTGAATGAATGTGGGAGGGGAGAAGGTTCTAAAGATTGCTGGAAGAGGGACCCACAATATCTTCCAAAATGTTTGTCCAGTGATGGGATCAACCCCAGACTTGCAGGGGCAAATTATCTTGGTTGAAACAAGCCATATACAACTGGCTGTAGCAGCCAGGCCAGGCCAGGATGGACCCATGATAGGCAAAGCCGGGCCGCTGACTCTGGATTCAGTAATAGAGTTTGGCAGCCAGGTGGAATAAGTCTCATCGTCAAGCCCTCCTGGGGAAAGGAAGCAGAGGTTTGCAAGCCTCTGTCCATTATTTTTGAGAATTCTTGGAGAACCAGTGAGGTGCCAGAAGATTGGAGGTGGGCAAATGTTGTCCCCAGCTTCAAAAAAAGGATCTGGGTAACTACCGACCTATCAGCTTGACACCTATACCTGGAAAAGTTTTGAACAAATAAACAAACATTCCTTGAGCATTTAGAAAGGATGGCTGTGATTATTAAGAGCCAGCATAGGTTTCTCAAGAATAAGTCATGTCAGACTAACCTTAACTCTTTTATTTAGAGAAAGTTACTACCTTGCTGGATCTGGGGAATGCTGTAGGTAGTTTATCTTGATTTTAGTAAGGCTTTTGATAAGGTTCCACATAATATTCTTGTTGACAAATTGGTAAAATATGATTTGGATCCTATTACTGTTAGGTAGATCGGTAACTGGTTGACAGATTGCACCCAAGGAGTGCTTGTTAATGGTTCCTCATCCTTTTGGAGAGGAGTGACAAGTGGAGTGTCTCAGAGATGTGTCTGGGACCTGTTTTGTTCAACATCTTTATAAATTATTTGAATGGAGGAAGAGGGGGAATGTTTATTACATTTGCAGAAGATACTAAATTGGGAGGGTAGCAAATATGGTAGAAGACAGAGACAGGATATAGGATGATCTTGACAGGCAGAAAATAGTGTCCAAATCACGTAAAATGATGGCATTTCTTTACTCTGCTCTGGTTGGACTCCACCTATAGTACTGTGTTCAGTTTTAGGCACCACAATTTAAGAAGGATATAGACAAGCTAGAACATATCCAGAGGAGGGCAATGAAGATGGTGGGGGGTCTGGAGACCAAGTCCTATGAGGAAAGGTTGAAGGAGCTGGGTATGTTTAGCCTGGAGAGGAGATGACTGAGAGGTGATATGATAACCATCCTCAAGTACTTGAAGGGCTGTCATATAGAGGATGGTGTGGAGTTGTTTTCTGTTGCCCCAGAAGGTCAGACCAGAACTAATGGGTTGAAATTAAATCAGAAGAATTTTCGGCTAAACATTAGAAAGAACTTCCTGACAGTTAGAGCAGTTCCTCAGTGGAACAGGCTTCCTTGGATGGTAATGGGCTCTCCTTCTTCGGAGGTTTTCCAACAGAGGCTAGATGCCCATCTGACTGCAATGCTGATTGTGTGAACTTAGGCAGATCATGAGAGGAAAGGCAGGAAGGGTTGCATCAGTGCTTAGTTCTTGTGGCCCTTTCTTACATGCCCAGGGAAATACTGACCACCACTTTGGGGTCAGGAAGCAATTTTCTCCATGCCAATTTGGCCAGGGATCCTGGAAGGGGTTTTTTTTGCCATCTTCTGGGTATGGGGTCACTGGGTGTGTGAGGGGGGGAGGTATTTGTGAATTTCCTGCATTGTGCAGGGGGTTGGACTAGATGACCCTGGAGGCCCCTTCCAGCTCTATGATTCTATGATTCTAACCCAGGAGGCTGTGGTAACTGATACAGGGCTTTGGCACACAAGAGGTAGAGGGGAAGGGATTGGAAGGGTGGCCTATCAAAGAAGGATCTGCATCAGGCCAGAAAAGAAAAAAGTATTGCTTCTCAGACAGTGTGTAAGAGCAGAGGATATGGAAAGGAGGAGGAACAAGGTGGTGTAATCCCCTCCGCTCTCCAATCAGAGACCCTGTAGGTCCTCCACTGAAGGGAATGTCATGGCAGAACAAGGGCAATGTAGCCTTAGCCAGAGGGAACATCATAATGACAAAACCATTATAAAGAGATACACATTTTTATGTAGTGCTGAGCAAAACACTAAGACTTGGCCTGTTCTTCTGTACAAGTTTTATGATTAGGGCAGATATAGGCTTCAGATAAAGTTGTAAGAAGGCTTGAACAATGTGCCAATTATCTGTAGCAACACAAAGGGCTGTGAAGTAAAATTTCAAAATGTTACTACTCTTCTCTCCTGTGAGCAATTCTTCCCTTGATTGTGTGACATGCCGTAGGTTCCAACTGGCAGCCTGCACTTTGTGCTACAAAAGAAAACAAGTTTCCCGACTAGAATGTGTAATGCTGGGTTTTATAGAAGAAGAAAATACATGAGGCAGTTCACAAGCTGGCTTTCAGTAAGTTCTACATATTAACAGTCACAAAAATGAGGTTTGTGCCCTGAGGCATTGAACTCAATCACTTCATCTCTCCAAGTAGAAACCCTATTTTAGCTTCCCCACAGGCACACACTCACATGGCAGTCATTTTGAATTTTAAATCCAAGAATGAACTGAAAGGCTTGCTACGATTTTCTCTCAATATTGCAATTGCAGAAATCATTTGTGATTGAAACAAATCACATTTGGGTCTCTGAGAAGTTCACTGAAAAAGTCAGTACTTACTGCTATTCAGAGGGAAACCATTATTATTATTATTATTATTATTATTATTATTATTATTATTATCCGCTGCCGCCGCCACCACCATTATTTTTATTCTTATTCTTATATTCATTTATATTCTGCCTTCCTCATTGTGACTCAAGGCAGATTACAAATACCATCAGAATGATTCAGTCAATCAGCAAGCAAATTACCAAGTACAATAAAAACATTTGAGTCTAACAGCAAAGATTCCTAGAAAAGCAGAATAATGCAATAGGGCTGGAAGGATTATAAGGGTGAGGAGGACCATTCAGGCAATCACTGTGGAGTACAAAATATGATAAAACAATTCAGTTTAATGACAAAGATTCCTTATCTTCTGATACAAGGTGGCATAACTTGTGATCCAAGAAGTTGAATTCAACCCATGAAGGATGACAATGCCAAGTTTTCCTAGTGATAGGGGCTTAGATTCAACCTAAAATTTCTATGGGCAGAAGAATTTCTGTCTGTGGAAGTACACTTCCCTGCCCCGTCCCGCTGAAGTCCCAAAAGCCCCAGGGGAAGGGGGGAGTCAGATGTGGGAAGGGGTAATTGGCAAAAAAAAACAAAAACATGTATGTGAAAGCTTAGGTTTGATTCAACCCAAGGGCTAAAGAAGCAGGGAGGAGAGCAGGTTGTCAACTAACTAGCAGACTGCAACACACGTATGTGGTGGGCCGCATTATCTTTGTGGTTCCCAAGTTATACAGCCCTAATGTAACTTGTAAACCATGAAATACATGTTTCTGATATGGGAAACTTTGACAAGCTGGGCATTCTTTGTGTACCAGACATTGTATTGTCCCAGAGAAGAATCTCTGACAAAGCAATGAGAACATGCAGAGGGCACAGGGATTCCAAAGTTAAGCATTTTTAAGACCCTGCTTTCAAATTCCACCTCCATGCTGCATGACAGCTGCCTAAAAAAATTCAGAAAACATTATAAAAGTTCAAAGGAGGAATACAGAGCAAACATTTTAGGTGCAGAATTTTACTCTGAACTATCTAGCGGATGTTCATTAAGGTCACAAAGAAATGCTTTGCAGAATCTCTGAGTTTTGTTAAAGTTGTACTAAGTATGCCCATCTGAGTAAAAAGATCATATTAGTACAATGCCTACAGATCTCTAGGAAATGATGAAGTTGGGTTATGAAAAGGTCCTTAAGGATGTTTCAGTGACAGTGACTTGCACAGCCTAGAGCAGAAAGTCTCTTGGTAACAGCAAGCCAACATGCAGCTTTTCTCACCACAACAAAGGGAAATTTAAAGGATTGTATTACACATTTGTTTAAGAAAGAACATGTTAACTTCCATATGGATTGTCAAACAATGTGTTCGCTGGAAAGCATGTTTATCTTTTAAAGAGCGCAGTAAAGGTCAGGGATCTGAGAAAAAAATATTTGTATTTTGAGTAATATGATCAACTCTGCAATCTGAAGTAGAAACATTTATGTCAGAAGAAAGATGTTGACAAAGTGAAGCCTGTAGGACTAGGGTTGCCAGTATCTACTCCAAACAAGGAAACAGATTCACAGCTCAAAAAGGTTACCAGCCATCAGTCAAAGGTACATTTTTAACGTTTTAGTAGATTGCCATTTATTTCTTGGGGGCTTAGAGATGTATGCACTTCTTTGGTTCTGACAATAAGAAACCAAAGTAAACCTCACTACGTTAAAAAAAAAACCCTGAAGCCACAGTTTGAAGAAAAGGCAATACTATGACATTTATAAATCTGCTGAAGATAGTTCTAGCTTGAATATTCACATTTAAATATT
The DNA here is from genome assembly GCF_001447785.1 of Gekko japonicus. Lineage (NCBI taxonomy): Eukaryota > Metazoa > Chordata > Lepidosauria > Squamata > Gekkonidae > Gekko > Gekko japonicus. Next base: position 43,885 of record NW_015169327.1, read on the forward strand.
TTCTTTTACAGACTGCATATTCAGATACTTATGCAAAAATAAATAAATCTGTAATGCTTTAAGTAAGGGGCATTTCCTTATATTATTCACTTTCATGCAGTTTACCTAGCTATTTCTTAGTTTGAAAACATTCTATTCCATCAGCCCATAAGTACAGCATTTGTCATCTGACTGAACCTCTCTGGATAAGTCAATTCACAACCAGACTTCTAATTTATAGAACAGTATAAATGTATAGTACAGGAAAACCAAGGTGGAGGTCTGGAAATAATTGCTTTAATTTACCATTTGTCATCAGTTTCAACAATAGACCTGTTTACATACCTAGCAGTCATCTTCTATGTATAGCAAAGGTCCAGCTCTTTTTTATACACCAAGGTGTGTGTGTGTTATGTGAGCCCCAACTCCCACCGAGCTTGCGCTGGTGGGAGGGGGCTGATTTGCCTCCTCATGAGGAGGAAGAGATGCAAGAAGCACAGCGCCAGGCAGGGCCAGCCTATTTAGGCTCGGCTCCCGCCCTCTGCTTCAGCAGTCCTTTATCATGCTCAGAGAGGGAAGAGCTCCATGCACGAGGGTTAGGCAGGCGGGCCTGCTTTTTAGGCCTTGGGCCCGGCTCCGACCAGCCTGCTCTCCAGGCTACATACGGAAGATGCTGGTTCCTCTTGGGCCAAAAGCCTGCATAGGGGAAAGTCCCCGGACCCCTGGGAGAGAGTGCTGCGTGCTGCCTAGTGTGCAACAACCCATCTCGCTTGCTCATGATACCCCACCAAGAAGTCCCTGGGGCTGAGCGAGTGAGCACGGGAAGGGCCTCTCATCAAATCCCCTGTAGTTATGCAGGTAGTGCACAAGAACCTCCTTCTCAAAGGAGTAACTGCACCAACAGAACGGGGCTCATTCCTGGACCACCTGCTCCCTTTGACTCATTGAGGCCTGACTTTGCAGCAACGCTGTGAAGGTGGCGGCGGGGTGTTAGCGGCAGAGGTCTGAATTCAGTAGTGCCAGAGGCAGCGAACTGGCGACGTCAGGGCCGGCTGTGGGGGAACAGCTGGCGGCGGCTGAGGAAAGGGCCATCCATGGCCGCATTTTTGCTACTGTCTCCGGCTTTCCAGCCAGGGCACCTTTCCTATGGGTGTATGAAGGCCAGGCGCATCCTGTTTGCCCTTAAGCCCAAGATAGACAGGGAGCTGGATTGCCTGGTGGCCCAAAGGGTTCTGGAGCCCATGCCGCATGCTCTCTGGGAGACCCCTATCGTGACCCCCATTAAGCCCAATGGCAATGTCCGCATCTGCGCAGATTACAAATGCACCATAAACAAGGCCCGACAGGACCATGCCTCCAGTGCCGTCATCCTTGCCTGCGACGCTTCACCATACAGGGTTGGGGCTGTCCTTGGACACCAGCTGCCCGACAGCTGGGAGGTTCCCATGACCTATTACTCCTGCACCTTGTTGTCGGCCGAGTGCAACTATGCGCAGATCAACAAGGAGGCACTGGTGATAGTGGTGGGAGTCAAGAAATTCCATGACTACCTCTATGGCGGCCCTTCATGATCATGACCAATCACAAACCCCTGCTGGGATTGTTGGCCCCTGATTGCCAGATGCCACAGATGCTGTCACCCGGTGTGCTGCACTGGTCTATCTTCCTGGCCGGCTACCAGTATTCACTCTTCCATCACCCCGGGAAGGCGATGGGTCATGACGACACCCTCAGCTGACTTCTGCTGCCCTCATGCGGCCCGGACCTGGCTCCTGCACATCAGATCCTGCTCCTCGAGGACCTGCCTGACTATCCTCTTCAGGTATCCAATGTGTCTTGCCACACTGCCTGGGACTGTGTGCTCTCCCGTGTTTTGGACTGGGTGGGGAGGGGGTGGCCAACCAGCCGGGTGGTCCCAGAATTCATGGCTTTCTTCTCCCACCGGGATGAGCTGTCAGCTCACAAGAGCTGCCTGCTGTGGGGAAGCTGGGTGGTGGTGCCTGCCCTGCTGTGCCAACAAGTACTAGCGGTGCTACACGAAATACACCTGGGGATCATGCGTATGAAGGCACTGGCCCACAGCTATGTATGGTGGCCCGGCATGGACAGCAAAATAGAGGACTGTGTAAGGCGCTGCCAGGCATGCCAAGAAACCCATCCAGAGCCCCCCAGGGCCCTGGTGCATCAGTGGGAGTCCACACACAAACCATGGTCCCGGATTCACCTTGACTTTGCGGGACACTTCCAGGGATAGATTTTCTTCATTCTAGTGGACTCCTACACTAAATGGTTGGAAGTGGTTCCGGTAAGCTCCACCTCATCCCAAGCAGCAATCTGCACCCTACAGTGTGCATTCTGCACCCATGGCATACCCGGCACTGTTGTGATGGACAACAGGACAACCTTCACCTTGGGTGAGTTCCAGGAGTTCTTGGGCCACTACGCAAACAGGCACATCCACTCCGCTCCCTTCCACCCGGCAACCAACGGCCAAGCAGAAAGGATGGTGAGGACTATGAAGGAATCCCTTCGAAGGATCATCCATGGGGACTGGGATCACCGGCTTGCAGCTTTCCTTTTCAGCCACCGTATAACCCCGCACACAATAACCGACTGCAGCCCCACAGAACTCCTCATGGGCAGGCTCCTAACCACCCACCTCGACAGACTGCACCCAGACCATGCTCCAGAACATAGCCTGACCCCTGAAAGCCAAGCAGCACCCCGCAGATTCTTCCTGGGCAACCCCATCTATGCTCGGAACATCTCCAGAAGTCTGGTGTGGATCCCTGACAAAGTTATTAGAGTAACTGGGCCCTTGTCCTACGAGGTCTCAACCGAGGATGGCGAGGTACTCCGGAGACACATCGACCAGCTCTGCCACTGTCTACTCCCAGCTGAGCCAGGGTTGCCCTCTGCATCCCCAGATGAGAGTGATGAGGAGCTGCCCAGCCTCCAGGAACTGGAGCCCGAGAGGAACATCCCAGTGGCCAGCGAGCAGCCCACAGCCAGTGATCAGCCAGCGAGACAAGCAGACGAACCACCGGAGCCAGCAACATCAGATAGCCCCGACGACGCACCTACGCCACCACCATCTGCAAGCCCCTCGACAGAACTGGCGGACTCCGTTCCAGCAACCCCAGCCCCACAGTTGGAGCCGCAGCACTTGAACCATGAGCGACGCAGACCTGCCTACCTAAGGGACTTTGTTTGTTAAGTCAGCTCTGAACTATGGGGGAGGGGTGTTATGTACTGAGCCTGTTGATGTTGTTAGAGACATTTCACTGCATTAATGGGATTGCAGATATTACTAGAGTGCCTACTTTTGAACTTGCTACTGGATGGTCACACAGACTTCAGATTTTATTATACTTTAACCCTATGTTTATAGACCAGGGTTTTTCCTATCTGCCCCCTCTCTTCCTATGGCCAGATTGTTATTCTCTTCTCCTTAAGAACAATAACCTCTTTTGACTTGCTTGAGGGACCTCCATGCCTCCTCAAACCTTTTATCAACTCCCTATCTGCTAAAAGAACAGGCCACAACACCCCTACTCTGCAACAGATGGGGCTTATCAGACACTTTTCTTCAAAGTCTCGCTAAGCGTTTTTCTGTCAGCTCTTCCCCTTGCTCCAGCTCCTCACTGTTCCACTCCAACTGGCTAACTAAGTCCTTCCCACTTGAATTTTTTAAACACCTTAGTGTTCTGTTCCACAGTAAGCTGCCTTCACCCAGTCAGAATGACCTCCATGAGCTGTCAATCATTTTTCAGCTAGCTCACCCTTTCTCCAGCAGCACTGCCTAAAAGCCTGCAATTGCTTGCTGTCCATCACAATGGTCCTTTTACGACACTGTATTGGAAAGGCCAGGCAGACTGAGTCCAGGGAGGGACAGCATCAACCCCCTCCCCAAGCCCAGCCCTGAATGAAAACAAGCCAGTAGCACTGGCATCTTCTCCAACTGTTCCATGGTTCTGCTGGACTCCTTTCTCCTTGGCAGCAAGCAACAAAAGCTGAAGCACATAGCGAGGGAGGAATAATTAATTGTCCTGCCTGCCTTTCCATTGGATGGCTGCATCCTCATCAGCCAATCCAGCCTTGAGCTTCCTTTGAAGCCAGACTGGGGCAAATCAATTCATGGCCTTAATGGCCATGAATACCTCTTTGGCAGGTATCCTGGACAATGCGGGGGAGGGAGGCAGCTCTAACAGTCAAATGGGATCTCATTTAGGGGAAGCTTGCCAGGTTGCATCTGCTGAGATTCTCTTTTTTGAAATTGGTTCTGTTCGGCTTTCACTGCCACATTGGCCCTCAGTTCTGCATGGCTTCTGTGGCCTGACATTGGTTCTACTGGGCTGGACTTCCTTCCCTTGCTTCAGTTGGTTTGACTTGGATTCTCTGGTTTGACATTTGATGTGTTGGGCTTGCCACATTTGTCTCTGGTTTTACTGGGATTCTATGTTTTGATGTTGGTTCTGTTGAACTTGTTAGTTCTGTTTCCATTGGGAAGCTTTTGGACAGTAGTTGCTTGCTCTTATATGCTTGGCTATTCTTTGCTTTGGAGAAAGCATGGGATTTCGTCTCCAAAGAAAACAATGTAGAATGGCTGGGTACATCTTGTGCAGGGGGGCATAGAACTGGGACTTTGGCTCCAATTCATTTGAAACTTGGGTGTTGTTTAGTGGACAAGCTGCTTCAGCACTGCAATTTTGCTGTCATCTGGTCAAAATACTGCCCCTCCAGCCCCTTGGAAATATTCCCCATAGAGAATAATGGATCCAAATAATTTTGGAATCCCCCCCCACTCAAATCTGAATACTGAACTGGTATCAGAGACCCAAGCAATCCAGAATAATCATGATTATGCCTCCGTGAAATCCAGATCTGAAAAATACTATATATTTTTTTCTGGTTCACATCTGTGCTACCATAGACCAACAAATAAAAATTCAAAAACTTGAGAAATTGCTTTGGCTTAGACCCTATCACATATGTGCATATCTTTTTTGATAACATATGGCCATGAGCATTTTCTTTAATTAGAGGGGTTTTTTTTATAAAAGAACACAAAAATTATTAAAGCCAGCAAATGAGGCTGAAGTTACCAAGGCTTCCAACTGGTTTTCTAAAAAGGCTGCTTTGATCAGTGTAAATGTCCCAAAGAGAATTACTGTTATGATAAGTTCATTGTTGAAATCACAAACACTGAGCTGATTTCTCATGAAATCTGTCAGAAATTCCATCAGTCTTACAGTATATTTAGGTTTTTCAGCATAGTCTCACAAGCATTTCAGTGAGTGAGCACGTAACAAAAACAGTTCTTTCAGTCAGTTTGACAAGCCTTAGCCTAAGCAACTCATGGCCCTGCAAAGAACATGCATACTCTGAGTTCCTTAAAAAAAAACCTGGAAGGAAATAAGAAGCTGAGGGTATTCATTTTAATCTAGGTTTGAATGCTGAAAAGAAGGCAACATCTAAAATAACTATACTCTATGTCCCTGGAAATAGAAACAGCCTTGAAAATATTTAGGTTATGGGAAGTTCCACATTGTTCTACCTTTCTACCATTATCACCTAGATTGACTAGATCAGGTAGTTCATCTTAGTCTCCATAATTATTGTTGTTTGGCCACAACTGATTTAATTTATAAGTTTATTCACTTGTTATTAACCATTGTTACCGATTTTGTTTAAAAGGTAAGGTCACATAAACAATGTAAATGACTGCAAAGATCTACACAAGAATATATAAATTGCACTGCTGGATCAGACCAAAGATGTACTGGGTCTACATTGCTGTGTTTCCAAACTCAACCAACTAGATGTGCATCTTTTTCTGATAAGCCTATCAACTCTCCATTTGACTTCTATTACTAAATCACTATTTAACTTGATAAGACAGATGCATCCAGCATAGAACTTTAAAAGACATTTCAAGTTGTCAAATGGTATCTGTTGTTATCACATAAAAACAAAATGCCTCAATTTATGGATGGTCTATGAGTGAATTTCTCTTGTGGACATACATAAAATTGTGCTTTGTGAGGAAAAATGCATTCAGCAAGTGTTAAGGGGTTGGTTTCAATCCAGATATCCTCATGTGCAAGAGGATTCTGTAATAGCATTGACTCATGTGGTTAATATTGGCTAAGACTGCTCGATGCAATCTGTGCACTGCACCATCATACCTTATTTTAAAAGGAAAAAATGTTTCACCTTATAGCAATATATTGCTGTAAGAAGGCAGGGAAATTTGTTTCCATTTAGACAACATTATTAATTGGCGGCACCAAATGAGAAGGGAGCACTCACTGGAGAAGACACTGATGCTGAGAATGACTGAAGGTAAAAGAAGAAGGGGATGGCAAAGGATGAGATGGTTAGACAGTGTTATCGATGCAATGAACATGAAATTGAGCAAACTCCAGAGGATGGCAGAGTAGTATATGTGCTGCCGAAGCGAGGATGGCAGAGGACAGGAGGGTTTGGCGTAATGTGGTCCACGGGGTTGCAAAGAGTCGGACTCAACTGTGCAACTGAACAACAATTAATTGGTGGGTGTCATTTTCCACTTTAGAGGACATTCTTTTATGGCACAATTTTTTACTGCACCAAGCTGCTCAGATCTTCCTTTTGATTTTTTAAATCTTCTGCCTTATAAGGATATTGATATATAGAGTGATATAGTGATAGCTTAATATAATACTATCCTTCTCCCCTCTCATAAAAAGATCCCACAAAACTCTATGAAAAGGTGCATCCACATTTTCCTTGACCAGCCTCATCCAACCATAGAATCACCCACAGAACAGTCCCTGTAGCCAGTCATTGGCATTCCTTCATTCCCACCAATCAAATTACTCCAAAATATGGGCAGTAACTTTGATAGTACAAACAGAACATTTAGTGCTATGTTGAGAATTGTCATCCCCCCCCCCCGATTTGTATGTAGTGGTTGCCTTGCTTTGGTCAATGTCAATAAAATGTGAAGAAGAAGCACAACACAAATTTACAATTCACAGTTCTGGAATCAAAATATGTGTTCTACAATTTGTGTTCTGCTTCTTCTTCACAAAAACTGATGTAATTTGTGTTGTCAGTTTCTCCAGTGCTGTATTAAAACAAGCAGAGAACCCAGACTTACCCAGGGTCCTGTTTGTAGGCATATTAAATATATTTGTGGGCACCATTGGAAAAATGGGAGGTGTGGCAGTGGTCTTCCAGCACAGCTGGGGGAGATTGCCAAGATGCTGCAGCCTTCTTTTCTCCATCCCCCCCAGCCTGGCCAGTCAGGTGAGGCCTGACATGGTCAGGAGGGTCCAGCTGGGAACTGGGATATAGCAGCCCCCCTGCACCACACAGCCACTTCTTTTTGTGGCTTCACCCACCCACCCCACCCATTTTTTGCATTGTTATAGTTGGTATACTGTCATTGTTCTCATCACCACAACTGTGTTGGTGGTATCAGCACTGGGGAAGATCCATTTCAGGGGAAATCCAGCCTGTGTGCCCGTTTCCCCCATGCTTGGGGATCCCCTTAAGGGATTTGTGGGTGAGGGTTTACAGGGGACATCACCAGCGCTGTCAAGGCACTCTCATTTCAAGTGGCAGAGGAGACTATGCAGTGGCTGCAGGTGGAATCCCACAAAACTGCCATCCCCCAACTGGTATCCCCCACAGGCAGACTGGGGGAGGTGTGCGCATTGGCTGGCAGGTGGGTTGGCCGATGCCCTGCATCTGTTTGCCCCATGCTGTGCCAACACTCTTTAAGCTGTAACCAATAAAGTCGCGGCAACCCACCTTATGTCTGTTTGTCATATTTACATACCTGGGAAGGGGAGTCAGCCTCGCCATCCCCTGCCTCTCCCCTTGTAGCTGGGCCCTCAAGGTATATGGTAGCTCTGAAGTTACTGGCTCATTCCCACTGAAAGGTATTAGCTTCTGCTTTAAGGAGATGCTGTGCTTCAGCTTCTATGTTAAAACTAGCCTGCTACCCGTGCTTCGCTACCGTATTTAAGTTGCATAAATCCAGTTATAATACTGATGATGTGAAGTCTGAAATGTAATATTTGTTGTAGGAATTCTAATTGTACTGTAAGAAATGAAGTGAGACATACGTACTCCCCCCCCCCTCTACCGAAGGACCTCTCTCTAGACCACATTGCTGGTTCTGCCCTCATGCGTGCTTCACCTCACAGGTGGTTCTTGGCCACTACTGATTTCCTCAACTGTCATTAGCTCTGTGCAGTACCCTGTAACTGTTGGGTTTTTTTTTTACCTCAGAACACTGAGGTCTGCAGCTGACCAATGAGAGAGTGAGGGGTGCAGTGAGAGAGCTGCCTGGCATAGGAATCAATAGGGGAGCACGTTTTCCCCCTTTTGACCCACTTAGGGGTTGAATTTCTAAAACTCCCTTCTTAGCGAGCACCTACGCCATGGTAGGAGCACTCTCCCCAAATTTGGGTTGTCTAGGTCCAGCGGCTTGGCCTGGGCATTGATTTTACGGTGAGGGGACTTTCTTTTATATATGTGCTAGCCTGCTACCTGTACTTCACTATGGTATTTAAGTTATAATACTGATGATGTGAAGTTTGAAATGTGACATTTGTTGTAGGAATTCTAGTGGAGAAGATTGTAGTGTAAGAAATGAAGTGAGACATAGGTACTTTTTTCTTTCTTTACTGAAGGATCTCTCTCTAGACCACATGGGTGGTTCTGCCCTCAGGTGCTAGGATCACCAGGCTGCTTGATGAGCTCACTCTGGAGCAGGCCACATAGAACTGTGTTACCATGTGTGCTTTAAATGTATTATTTGTGCTATGCTGATGCTGTATGTCTGTAAAATGTCCTTGCATTTGTGTATGTGGAATATGGGAAATGCTGTGTCTTGGATTTGCTTGCTTGGCATCTCATGCTTGACCTGAAAGCTGCTATGAGCAGGGATTGTTCTGCCTATGCTAATGGACACGTGCATACCCACACCTTCCCGACAGGCCTTGGGACAAAGAAGACTTTCTCCATTAAACTCAGCCTGGAGACTTGGAAAACAACAGGTCTCCCACCATTACAGATCTCCTGGAATAACACGTAACCCCACATATCTGGTTTGGAATCACAAAAGGACAACATCCTGTTATCGCCTTCCTGGACCAGGCAAACATCTGCAAGTCAAAGGTTGCTTTGGGAATACAACTTTGACACCTTGCCACATGGCTCCCCATTGAAGTTAGGCTTAGAATTTGAATATCGCCCCACTCCCCTCTAGGTAGAGCGTCACAACCCGGCTTAGAATTTTAATATCGCCCCACTCCCCTCTAGGTAGAGCGTCACAACCCTCCAACCTATAGGTATAGAGAAGGGGACGGATTGTAGGTGTAGTTTGGCCTTATGCCAACCCCTAAAACTAGGTTTTAAAAGAAGAAACACAGCCTTTGTTTCTTGTTAGCTAACCATCCCCCTAACTACTTTCACCTTTGCAACTTAAGTCTACTGCAGGTGATTCTTAAGTGTTCTCTGGAATCGTGACCAGAGAACCCACACGTGTTTGGCTGGACCATTCAGTGTGTTTTTAGAATCCCTAAAGTTAGTACTTTTGTTCCCGTGTCTGCTGCTGAGAAGAATTACTTCTCGCCCAGAA
>NW_015169327.1:53921-56470 GCF_001447785.1 Gekko japonicus
TGCTAAGGCAATCCTGCTGAGCAAACCTCCCCAGCGACTGTAAGCATCCTACCTCCTCTCCTACACCTGACAATCAGCTGCCTGTCCAGTGTAGGATGGGGAGGGGGGAGGAGTATTAGAAGCTACTGTGGAGGCAGGGCTGACAGACCTGACATACAAGTGCCTGTTAGGTGTAGTAGATGGGGGGAGTGTGTTGGAAGCCATCGGAGAGGCTGGGCCAGCAGCATTACTGAACCTTGCAGGTGCTTGTTGGCCACTCCTGATTTCCTCAACTGCCATTAGCTGTCTGCAATCCCCTGTAACTGTTGGCTTTTTTTACCTCAGAACTCTGAGCTCTGCAGCTGACCAATGAGAGAGTGGGGGGTGGCCAGTCCTGATTTCCTCAACTGTCATTAGCTCTCTGCAGTCCCCTGTAACTGTTGGGGTTTTTTTTTACCTCAGAACACTAAGCTCTGCAGCTGACCAATCAGAGAGTGGGGGGTCCAGAGAGGCAGCTACCTGGCAGCCACGTAGGAATCAATGGGGGAGCACATTTTTCCCATTTTGACCCACTTAGGGGTCGAATTTCTAAAAATCCCTTCTTAATGAGCACCTACACCATGGTGGGAGTGCTCTCCCCAAATTTGGTGTCTCTAGAGCCAGTGGTTTGGCCTGGGCATTGATTTTACGGTGAGGAGACTTTCTTTTATATATATAGTTATCTCTCCTTATATATAAAAGTGAGTTGGAGTGGCTTCTCTCCTATGGGGTAGCAGGATTCATGCGCTGCAAAATCAGTTGGCCGGCTGAACTGTCACTCACAAACGGGTCCCTGGCCACTGGCTAACTTGCCTGGCTGCTTGGCTTAGCCGAGGCAAGCGAGCCAGGAAGGGGCCGGGGAGCCCTGTGAAACCCTTCCCCTGGGTTTTCCTGCCCTCCCACAGAAACAGCTGAGAAGGAGAGGCTGCCAAGAGTTCCCCCGACCCCTCCTGGCCCAGCCGCGGAGGTGAGTGAGCCAGGAAAGGGCCAGGGAGCCATTTGAGGCCCTCCCACTGGGTTCTCCTGCCCTCCTGCCGAGGCAGCTGAGAATGAGAAGCCGCTCAAAGGTCCCCTGGCCCCCTCCTGGCCCGGCCAGCCACGCCTTCCCTCACTCACCTTTCCCCCCTCAACTGCCACCGTGGGTGGGCGAGTGGGGAGGGAAGCCTACTCAGGCCCCCGCTCGCCTGCCGCTGCACCCGGCCACACAGAGGCCTCCAGTCACCCTGACCCACCTTTCCCCCCTCAACCACCACAGCGAGCACCATGCGGGAAGCCTACTCCAGACCCCGCTCTCCCACCACCACGCCCGGCAGCGCAGAGCCCTCCAGCCACCCCTGCCCCACCTTTCCCCCATCAATTGCCACAGCGGGTGGTGGGGAGGCCTACTCATGCCCCCGCTCACCCGCCACTGCGCCCGCCCACATGGGAGCCTCCAGCCACCACACCTTCCCCCCTCAACTGCTGTGGTGAACACCAGCCGGGAGGCCTACTCAGGCCCCCACTCACCTACCGCCACACCCAGCAGTACAGAGCCCTTTAGCCACCCCCGCCCCACCTTTCCCCCATCAATCGCCGTGGCGGGTGGGGGGAGGCCTACTCATGCCCCCGCTCACCCGCCACCGCACCTGCCCGCATGGGAGCCTCCAGCCACCACACCTTCCCCCTCAATTGATGTGGTGAACACCGGCCAGGAGGCCTACTCAGGCCCCCACTTGCCTGCCTCCGTGCTCAGCAGTGCAGAGCCCAGCAGCACAGAGCGTTTCCCCCATCAACTGCTGCGGCAGGTGGGGGGTGGCCTTCTCATGCCCCTGCTCACCAGCCACCCCACCTTCCCCCCTCAACTGTTGTGGTGAACACCGGCCAGGAGGCCTACTCAGGCCCCCACTTGCCTGCCTCCGTGCTCAGCAGTGCAGAGCCCAGCAGCACAGAGCCTCCAACCCCCCCCGCCCCACCTTTCCCCTATCAACCGCCGTGGTGGGTGGGGGGCCTACTCACACCCCCGCTCACCTGCCACCGTGCCCACCTGCATGGGAGCCTACAGCCACCACACCTTCCCCCCTTAACTGCTGTGGTGAACACCGGCTGGGAGGCCTACTCAGGCCCCCGCTTGCCCGCCGCGACACCTGGCAGTGCAGAGCCCTCCAGCTGCTCCACCCCACCATTCCCCCATTAACTGCCACAGCAGGCAGGGGGAGGCCTACTCATGCCCCCGCTCACCCACCACCATGCCTGCCCGCATGGAAGCCTCCAGCCACCCCACCTTCCCCCATCAATTGCTGTGGTGAACTCCGGCCGGGAGCCCTATTCAGGCCCCCATTCGCCTGCCACCATGCCCGGCTATGAGGGCACCGAACCGTGGCCACGTGCCAGCGAGGTAGGGGCTGCACAGCCCCCCTTCCCTCACCCTCCCTCCCTCTGTCTCTTCCACACACCTCTTCCTCTTCTCTCTCTCCCTCTTTCCCTTCCTTCCTTTGCTGTCTGACCCTTCCTCCCCCCCTCTATGCATTCTAACCCCCCCCCCACCCCCCCTC
>NW_015169327.1:56801-59562 GCF_001447785.1 Gekko japonicus
GCCCCCGCCCTGGGAGAAAAGAGGCAAGCCATTGAAGGGCGAGCCCCTGAATCCCCGCGTCAGCGAGGTGGTGGGTCAGCAACTGGTGGTCAACCATATTGAACGTGGCCGACAGATCTAACAACAACAGTGCCACCACACCACCTCAATCCAGATGCCTGCGGAGGTCGTCAGTAAGAGCGACCAGTACTGTCTCTGTCCCATGCCCCGGGTGGAAGCCGGACTGGAAGGGATCTAGGATGGAAGCATCATCCAGAAAGCCCTGCAGCTGTAATGCCACCGCCCTCTCAATAAGTTTGCCCAGATAGGGCAAATTGGACACCGGCCAATAGTTCCACTATCTTGTGTCAGTATATGATATAGTACTGGCAAGCTGTCAGTCAGCCATGAGCAGCAATGTTAGATCTGTCTGATCTAGAAGTGATAGTCAGGGGTCAGGTGACTGGCAGATTGCATCAGACTTTGCCATAATCACAATGAGTCAGCTAAATGTAAATTGCTGCAACCTGATTGGTCTATGAACATATATATTGAGAACTGTACAGTACTACACATCTCCTTTGTGGGATCGCTTGTCTGTGAAGCACCTTGTCGGAGTGAATTGTGAGTTTGACTCAGAAAGGACTGTGTATATATTCCAGTGTAAATAAACTGTAAATACTCTGTACATACTTAAACAGAGTCTCTTCTACTTTTCGGCATTTATAACTACCATTATCTTGGTAGACCTGGCCCCTGGAGAACAGGTCTACCCACCCCATTCCACTGTTTTGGTACACCTGGCCTCTGGAGAATGGGTCTACCCACCCCTTTCCGCTATTTTGGTAGACCTGCCCTCTGAAGAACAGGTCTACCCACCCCATTCCACTATCTTGGAATACCTGGCCTCTGGAGAATAGGTCTACCCACCCCATTCCACTTTTTTGGTACACCTGGCCTCTGGAGAATGGGTCTACCTATCGCTTTCCACTATCTTGGTAGACCTGCCCTCTGGAGAAAAGGTCTACCTCCCCATTCCACTATATGGGTAGACCTGCCCTCTGGAGAACAGGTCTACCTACTCCATTCCACTGTATTGGTAGACCTGGCCTCTGGACAACAAGTTACCTACCCCCATTCCACTATCTTGGTAGACCTGGCCTCTGGCAGGGGGCAGGAACGACGGGGCGGGGCCTCTGGCCAGGCAGCCAGGCTAGCGCCTGTTGTCTTCACTGCTACAACATACTCATTCCTAGTAGATGAATATTGTGCTGCACTGTGTGTAGGGTGTTTTCTTTGGGCATTTAAACAGAAAGATTGCAGGCTTTTTCATTGCAGATTATTGAGGTTAACTGGTATGGTTAGTCCAATTACCATTAGTTAGCAGAGTGCTTAAATAAAGCTACAAATGCAGTAGCATCACTTTACCAGGTTACTCAGCTTACAAAGATACACAGAACCACATTGCAAGTTTGGATAGGAAAGAGCAGAGATTGATAGATAACTAATTTACTAGCTAAAGGATGGAAGCAGATGGTGACAGGCTCATCTGCCTCATGGTGCCAGGTAGAGAGCACGTTTTCATCCAGAGAGAGAGAGAGAATATATCCCTGAGAACACAATCTGCATTTTAAGAGGATAGTGGCAGAAGAACATATACAGAAAGAAACGTCAGTGTGCCTGTCTAGCTATCTAGTCTCTCTTGCCACCCAGTCTGGAGGTCTGAGACAGGGGACATCACATCTGGAACTTCCAACACAGATTGTGCAAGACAGTGATTCTTAGCTTTGGCCACTATTTTCTTTTTCTTTTTTAATTTATAATTTTTATTTTCAATAGCAACCAAAACAACACTGCATAAATAAAATATTGCATACAATCAGAAATATCTCAGATGTCATTATGTCTAACTTTACATCAACAACGTGCATATCAAAAAAGCGATAAAAACATTTAAAAGAGCATTTACACAAAGCTTGTATGATTTTTCATAACGTTTTTATATTCATATATTCATTTATTCAGGTATCTCAACAACCTAGCCTATTATAAACTCAACCTTCCCTCCCCCCAAAGAACATTCAAACTTAATACCTAATCTAATATTCTAAATGTTCTAAAATCTACATAAACAGAAGAAATACAGGAACCAGCTTTACATAGCTGGTTAGATAGCCCAATGCTATCTCCTGTTTCCCTTAAACTAGGAGCTACAAACTATTACAGCTCCCCCCTTCCCCCCCCAAGTCATATTATAGCATTTCAAACTACCCATTCAAAATCATACAGTATGTTTCCATTGTGTAATGTTTATGAAGCTGATCTGCTTCCAGTATATACACTGGAAGTTTGCTGGATTTCAGTGGAGACAACGGAAATAAGTTTCTTCTTTTAAAGGATCTTTTCCCTCCCCCTGGTTCCTTTGGAGTTTCTGTTTGCAGAGCTTGCATTAGCTGTTTTCCACTTTCTTTATCATATGCATAAAAATGCTTGCCTTGATAATAAACATAGAGTTTGCAAGAGGGTAACCATCGATATTTTTTATTTAAATCCTGCGGCTGTTTGGTGGTTACTTTTAATTTTTTCCTGATCAGCAAAGCATCTCTCAGGACATCTGGATAAATAGAAATTTCTTTTCCCATATATACAAAAGTTTTAACATTTTGAGCCTCAATTAGGATCCTTCTCCATACTCTTATATCAGGTATTGTAATGAGAATGTCTCCTGGAGTATTTCGTTTAGTGTTATAATTAAATCCTATACGGGTTGCATTAGTGATAA
>NW_015169327.1:59705-72770 GCF_001447785.1 Gekko japonicus
ATCGTCGCCATTTTGTCTTCGGTATGCTTGTTTAGGCCTCGTTTTTTCTCAGCCTCAAAAAGATCCTTAAGTAGCCGAGAATTACTGGAAACCCCTCCAATTCTTTTCTGCTCTCTCTTGCCCATATTGGGAGGTGGCTTTAGTGTGCTTCAAGGTAGTTTAAGCGGTTTTTCAAAGGAGAAGGGGTACTGTGGGACCAGGAGCTGCAAAGTTAAGCGGCTGCTATCCTCAATAGCCCCGCCCTGCCCCCTTGGCCACTATTTTCAATATAATAATACTGGCTCAGTTTGTGGAATTTTTCTAAGGATTTCCAAGCTATTTATTATAAACACTCCTTTTCTCCAACCCATGGTCACTAATGGTTGGCTTACAAGACAAATGCAGAAATGTAGTTCAAACAAACACATGCACACTGCAATGCTGCAATATCTCAGACTTGTGCTGCTTTCACTAATCAGTTCACTCAAGGACACAGATGTTAGGCTATGAGCAAAGACAGGAAATCTTTGACTGTTGCCCTTGAGTCCACACTCAAAGGTTCGTGCCTCTGGCTTTCCCCAAGCTTTAAAATATTGTAACAATGGAAGGAACAGAAACTCAGTCTAGATATGATTCATTTAGCAAGATGTTCACAGCCAGTCTCCCCCTCCTGTTTGTGAAGAGATTTGAGCACTTTAAGGGTGATACTACTACTACTACTACTACTACTACTACTACTACTACTACTACTGTATTTGGACTTGTAATTATTGCTTTGTTGCCCCCATAGACCCAAAGAATTAACATGAACACACAACATTCAGTTCTGTTTTTAGAATTCTGGTTGGTTCTACAACCGTAATCTTATTGCATTGTTTATTGACTGTCTCATCTGTTAATTGTATTGACTCACTCTGTGTAATCCACCTTGAGTCCCAGTGAGAAAGGTGGAATATAAATAACATATGTACACACGTATATACATAAACATTACACTGAATCAGATTATTGGTCCATGGAGGTTAGTATTGTCAGGCTGGCAGGAGCTCTTCAGAGTCTCAAACAGAGGTCTTTCATATCACCTGCAACCTGATCTTAACTGGGGGTGCTGTGGATTGAACCTGGTACCTTCTGCGTACAAAGCAGAGGCTCTTCCACTGAGCCACAGCCTCCCAAATACAGCAAGACTTTGTATTATTTTAAAAGAGGCTCAATGATGCAGATGAAATCAAATTGCTACTTGATCATTTATAATGATGTCTTTCTTACTCATTCTCTGAAGTTGTCCCAATGAAGCCAGCCTCATTATTGTAAAAGCCTGTGATTTGAGTACTGCAGCCTTGGTTAAACAAATTAAAAAGGATTTTTATAAATTATCAAATTAGGAAGTTGCAACTTTCAAAGATATAATTTAATCCACTCAACAGCACTTCCTTCCATATTACTTAACAACTAGGATCTGGCTAGGCATTTCTTACTTGCACTGGATTTTGTACTGTAGATTTGCTGTTCAAAATGGGCTCCTCACAGAAGCTCCAAAGTGCTCTTAAAACACCCAACTTCCACCATTGCAATTAAGAGCAACAACACTTGCGGGTTAAACATAACAGCCATGTAAAGAGATGGTTCTATTTAACATGCTTTTGAAAATTTTAAGCTGATTTTCTTTTGAACTGCAGTTGCACGTGATCACTAAACTTTAAAAAAAATCACAAAGCTTAAAGAGCAGTTTGGGTATTCAGGAAACCTGTGGGCAGATGCAGAACATATGTATGCAGGCCCTAGGATCCTGAATCCGGGGAAGGAAATGTTACGGAATATTCATTTTATTCACTTAAAGCATTTATTAGCCACATTTCTTCCAACCTTCATCCCATCCTGAGACACACTGATGGTGGGGCTAGGAAGATAAACCCTTCTCTGATACTGATGTTGTGCAATGCCAGATCCATTAATAATAAGACTGCCATGTTACAGAATTATTTTGCAATGCAAGGAGTGGAGCTGGTATGCATGACCAAGACCTGGGTGAGGGAGGGCAAGACAGTTGCCTTAAAAGAACTGCCGTCCCAGTTTCTTGGTCCTTCATCAGCCCTGGACAAAGGGTCGGAGGGGGTGGTGATACTCATTTGAAAAGAAACAAACTTCAGGTGAATTTCAAATTTTGCAGCTGCAAATGGAGAGAGCTAACCTAGTCCTCCGATTCCAAGGGGTCCCTGAGACAAAAGGAGAGAATCTAAAACAACTTTTGAGTGAAGCACTAGCTCCAGTTACAGATTTAAAAGCGAAATACTTGATAAGCGAAATGGATGTGATCTATAGATCCTATTCCAACTATATCAAGAAAAAAATCTGTCTGGAGAGATTGTGGTTAGATTCTCGAAGAGACATGTCAGGGACTCAATACTCAAAACAACTACAGGAGTACCCCTGAAAATGGGCGGGAATAACATCAGAATTTTAAAAGATATCCCATTTCAAATCAGGAAGAAGAGGAAGGAGTATAAAGACCTAATATCATTTCTGCAAACAAACAGCATTGCCTACAAATGGTTGATTCTCGAAGTGTCACCTTTAAAATTAAGGACAAAAAAGAAAAGATTGACTCTGTCTTTAAAGCACGTGAGTTCCTGAGATTGCAATTGGGAGAGCCAGGAGAGGTCGGTGGGGAAGAAGAACACAGTAAATCCAGTGAAGATATGGACTCTGTGGCTTCAGTTGAGGACTCTGCTTCAGATAAGGGGCACCAACCCCCAAGCGAGAGTATCAACTGAGGAAAAGAAAGAACAAAGCTAAATAAAGGCTGAAGGACTCTGAATTGTGCCTTAAAACATTTACTTTAATGTTGCTCTTGGAATTTTCTTAAAATAGTTAAATGATGGGCTAAAAGCTAAATATATTAGCATAAATGACCATGTTCAATGTAATCTAAGCATGTTAAGAATAACACTTATACAAGCTAATGTAAGGATCTCCTATACTTGGGGTTTTAGTTATTAGTGGTTTTCTTTCCTGTATCCTTAGTATCCTTAGAACTGCCAACTTAGCAGTTCGAAAGCAAGAAATTGAAAGTAGATAAATAGGTACCACTTCGGTGGGAAGATAACAGCATTCCGTGCACCTTGGTGTTTAGTCATGCTGGCCACATGACCACGGAAATGTCTTCGGACAGCGCTGGCTCTTTGGCTTTGAAACGGAGATGAGCACCGCAACCCTAGAGTCGGATTCGACTGGCTTTCAAGCAAGGGAACCTTTACCTTTACCTTTTTATCCTTAGTTGTAGTTGTTTCCCCTTCCTATTTTTTCTTTATAGTTTGTAGTCTTTCGAAAATGCAATAAAAAATCTTCTTCGGGGGTTAAAAAAAAGAGTTGCTCTCCTTCAGGGCACTCCCTGCTCCAAGGATTCCTGGTATTGACTGTATTGGCCTAGTGTAGGACACTGAGGAAAGGTGGGCTATCTGGCTGGTGTACCAACCACCTGCTGTACCACCACAGATACCCTACTGTACCTGCTTGAGGCAGTGGCAGGCGGAGCTGCCACACACCGTCTCAACATTTTCAGTGAGTTATCTACTACAACTCCAAGATCTCTCTCTTGATCAGTCTCTGCCAGTTCAGACCCCATCAATGTGTATTTATATTTAGAATTTTTGGCTCCAATGTGCATCACCTTGCACTTGGCCACATTGAACCCCATTTGCTATGTTGACGCCCACTCGCCCATCCTTGACAGATCCCTTTGGAGTACCTCACAATCCTCACTGGTTTTCACCACCCTGAACAACTTCGTATCATCTGCAAATTTAGCCATTTCACTGCTTACTCCCAACTCCAAATCATTAATGAACAAGTTAAAAAGCAGTGGACCAAGTACTGATCCCTGCAGTACCCCACTGCTTACCTCCCTCCACTGAGAAAATTGCCCATTTATACTCACTCTCTGTTTTCTATTAATTAGCCAGTTTTTGATCCATAAAAGGACTTGTCCTTTTATCCCATAATTTTTGAGCTTACTTAGGAACCTTTGATGAAGAACTTATGAGTTCCATCAATGAGATCTCTCCCCAGTGCCCTCAATCCCCTCACACCAAAACAGCACCTTGCTATACATTGGAGCTGCAGAGTATGAAGCAGGAACTAAGATGGCTAGAGCAGAGGTGGCAGCATGCTCATGACAAAGTGCCGTGAACATCTTATAGGATGCTTATGAAAGCCTATGAGATGGCTGTGAAGGATTTCTATGCAGCCTCCATTGTGTCTGTGAGCTCACACCCGGCCCAATTATTTAGAATTATTCAATCCATTATGACACTGTCACAGGGCAGACCAGATAGTAGGGAATTGGCCATTGGTTGTGAGGCATTTGTGAGCTATTTCGCAGATAAGATCATGACACTCTGCCAGGACCTCCCAACCACAATTGAGACAGTAAGAGAACTGGAAGTCCCTTGTCTGTCTTCTGGTCCAATATTGGACCACTTCAAATGACTCTCCCAGGAGGAAGTAGACAGGATCCTGGCAGTGGTAAGGCTGAATACTTGCCTCCTTGACCCAGGTTGGTGAAAGCCTGCTGAGAGAGCATCTGGGTCCCTCTGGGAGAAATTATCAACTTGTCCCTTTCTACTGGGACGTTCCCAGAGGCTTTGAAGGAGGCAGTAGTTTGTCCACTCTTGAAAAAAACATCATTGGACCATATGGTCCTAACCAACTGCTGCCCAGTGTCAAAATTACCGTTCCTAGGTAAGGTGGTTGAGAGAGTGGTGGCCGAACAACTCCAGGCTTTCCTGGATGATGCTTCCATCCTTGATTCCTTCCAGTCTGGCTTCCGCCTTGGTCATCGGATGGAGACTTCTCTGGTTGCCCTTTCAGATGACCTCCATAGACATCTGGATTGGGGCGGTGTCAGCTATGCTGCCATGGGAGTGGGAAGGTTCGTTCTTTTCTAATTGCCTTTGCATTCCTTATGTGCTTCTTTGCTGCTACAACACTTATGTCTAGGTATTGCAGGTGGTGATGTTGATGTCTGGTTTTCTTGGGAACCATTTCATTCTCAGCTTCAGTGCTAAATGGCTGAAGCTCTATCTCCCGCACGCGGGAGGATGGCTAATTGGCCAGGGCAGTGGGGGGGTGCATACAAATTCCCTTTATCCTATTATGCCCTATGGGCAGCCGTCATTCTTAACAGTGCCTATGTTAATGCATCTATAGCTCTTCAATAAAGTATTACCTTTCATGAAACCGTGTACTACGTTGTTGGCTGTGGGTTCTGACATTCTGTTAAGAATCCTTCATTCTCTATCTATGCGCCTCTCTCCCCAATCGAGATGAACGACGGAGAAGAGAAACCAATTCCTGAGGAAAAGGAGGAAGAGGGAGAGGACAAAGTGGTTCTGCTCCCTACCCCGGATGGGGGCGCGACTCCCATGACCCAGCCACCGGTACCGGTGACAGCCACACTGCCGGTTACTGCAGCTGGGGGGGGAGCCGTCCCAAAACCGACATCAACGCTGGTGTTCCTGACTCCCTTGGGGTCGCGGCAGCCGTCAGGCCTGCGGTATCGTCCGAGCTCCAGATGGGGCCAATTCAACCCGGATTCCACTGCAGAGACTTATATGCTTACACAGGGGCCTCGGAGAAATAGCAGGTTTGACCTGGTATTCCGGACTGGAGGTTACCCCCCGTATGTGGCTACCTTCGAACCACTGCCAGCCCCGTGGGTGACAGAGCGGTCAAAGGTGAGGAGTGGGTGCTGTCCAACTCCCCATGCATTCAAATAAATCCAAGTTTGAACAACAAAGTAGTTTATTATAAAGCGATGATAGATCAGAACACAAGCATTGTTAGGAATAACTACAAGCCCCCTAAGGGAACATAATAAAGGAACTTTGAACCAGGTGAGGACCAATGAGTCCACTTCCCGCTGGCGGGAAGACAGATAAAACGAGCGCCCAATTCCTTGGGAACACAACGGTTCTGTAAAATAAACACCAGTTCAGTTCACAGGCATGATATACATAATAAGCCAAGCAATGCCATCACTCCATCCCACCTCCAGCTGGTTGACCTTGAGCAGTTCTGCAGATGTAGCAGCAAAAGATAGTAAACACTTACACAGGAAAGTACACGGGGGATGGGCAGGGTGCAAAGTAACACAGAAAATGAATACAGCATCTTATGGCAGCTTGCTGACAGGCGCGTGTCCCCGGATGGGGGACTGGAACTGGCCCACCAAATGGAGATGGCAGATTGAGAGAGGCCACAACTGCAAAGGGACCTGGAGGGCCTGTTCCATGTGATTCCGCAGTTGGTGATCCAAGCCATCAGGGAGGAGAGAGAAGAGCAACCGGTGGCACCGGTGGTGCCTCCGGCCCCACCGGCTCCCCCACTGTAGCCCCAGCCTGGAGACGTCCCCAGGCCGGCCCCGGGGGAGGCCCTGGTTCCAACGTCCCAACCTGCCAGCTCGAGAGGTCAGGTGATCCATCGCCCAAAAGACCTAATTGAAGCCACATTCAACAGGAACCCTGAGGAACTTTCCTACTTTGTGGTTTGAGTAATGAAGCTCGTGGAGAGGTCAGGCCACCTGTTCCCAGATGACAGCAGTCACATGGATGTGGTAGCTACATGCCTGTGGAGGCCCGCGGCAGCTTGGTACATGGGGCTGCACAATGCACGGAGCCCCGAGCTGGTAAATTTAGAAGCTTTTATGTGGGCGTTGCAGGCCCAATTTGAAGACTGGAACTCTGGGCCAAAGGCAAGGGTGTTCCTATGCACTCTGAAGCCAGGCAAGAGGTCAGTGAGGGAGTACTCATTGGAGTTCATGTTGCACGTGGCCAAAGTCCAAACTTGGCCTGATCCTGTGCTGGCAGAGTTATACCGAGTGGGGCTGAATCCGGAAATCCGGGAAATGGTCCTACGAGCGGTGGATCCAGTCTTCCTCCAGGCATGGATGCACGAGGCAGAGAGTGCGGAAACCTACCTGAACACCCTGTGCGTGGACATCGCCACTGAGGGAGGTAAGCCTACTCCTTCAGCTCCAAAGGGGAAACCGATGTGGCAGTACGAGGCTACGTGGAAGCAACGCATGCGACAAGGGCTATGTCTGAAGTGTGGGGGAAAGGGCCACTTTCCAGCCGAATGCAGCGGAGTGGGTCCCGGGAAGCCGGGACCGAGCGACCAGGCTAAGATGCGCCCCGCCACCCCAGCCAAAAAGCTGACTGGGAAACCGAAATACGCTAAAGCCTTGCAAGCCACCCCTGAGGAGTTAGAAAATGATTCCAGCGAAGACAACCCCGAGCCGGCGAGAAAAGGCCAGGTCCTGCTGTGAGAGGCGTGGAGCAGCAGGACCCAATCCCGGAGGCGCCTAAAGTGAGCAGCTTTCCCCCCTTGTTTTTCGTGACTGTGACTTTGATTAACCCCAGCCTCAGAACACATATCCGTGTACGGGCACTCATTGACTCGGGGTGTGGGAGGGATCTTATCAACCCCTCACTCATGATGGGGTTAGAGGCGGGGGTGGTGAAGCTGGAAGACCCTTTGATTTTTACCCAAATGGATGGGTCTACTATGAAAGAACCTTGTGAATACAAGACTGTACCATTGCGGGTTGGGGTGGGGGATCATTGGGAAGAACTGCCGTTCGTGATCACCCCAGTCGCCAGATTCCCGCTCGTTCTCGGAGGCCCGTGGCTGCATGGGCACGATTCCTACATACTATGGGATGAAGGGAAGGTGAAATTCATCTCTCCCAGGTGCCAGAAACACTGCTGGGACCCGACCTGGGGCCAGCAGCCAATAGCGAAAACCCCTAGAGTGTGCTTGGCTCAGGACAAACTCTTGTCTATTCCCCCCGAGTATTGGGGCCTGGCCAGGGTGTTTGAGGAGAAAGAAGCAGATGAGCTCCCCTCTCATAGACACTCAGACTATAGCATAGAACTCTTGCCTGGCCAAAAACTACCCAAGGGGTGCATCTATTCAATGGGCCCGGCAGAAAAAGATGAACTGTGCAAATTCATAGACAAGAACCTAGCCCGTGGTTTTATCAGACCGGCGTCATCCCCATTTGCAGCTCCAGTCTTGTTTAGAAAGAAGAAAGATGGGGGGTTGAGATTATGCACAGATTACAGAGGTATGAATGCAGTGTCTTCAACCAATGCATACCCCATGCCCTTGATCAAAGACCTACTAGCGGGAGCGGCAAAAGGAAAAATCTTTTCTAAATTGGATCTTCGGGATGCGTACTTTCGAGTGCGCATCAAGGAGAGGGATGAGTATAAGACTGCTTTCAACACCCTCCTCGGACAGTTTGATTACCTAGTGATGCCTTTTGGTCTTCAACGGTCCCCAGAAGTCTTCATGAACTTCATCAACAAGGTGTTGCACAAGCACTTGTTCAAGGGGGCCCTTGTTTTCCTAGATGATATCTTGCTGTACTCCCCAGACCTCCCCTCCCACGTGAAATTGGTGAGGGAGGTGCTGGCCACATTGCACAAGCACAAACTGTTTGCAAAACTGTCTAAATGCGAGTTTCACAAGACACACATTGACTTTTTGGGGTATCGAATCTCTGACCGGGGTCTAGAGATGGATCCGGGCAAGGTGCAGGACATGCTGGGGTGGCGTGTACCTCGCACCCGATGCCAGCTCCAATAATTTATCGGATGTGTGAACTTTTATCGAACCTTTTTGGCCAATTTTGCCCAAGTCAGCTTACCCCTGACGGACATTAAAAACTAAGGGAAAGGGCCGGGAGGCTACGAAGCTAGGCTCGGCGTTGCCATGGAATAAGGAGCGTCAGGAGGCTTTTGAAAGCCTCAAAGCGTTGTTCACTTTGGAGCCAGTCCTTGCCCACCCCGATGAAATAAAAAAGTTCATTGTGCAAACTGATGCATCGGATGTGGCCTTGGGGGGCATCATCCAAGAGGGAGGGGACGGATTGCTTCATCCATTGGCATACATGTTGCGGAAGTTTAATGACACCGAACGGAATTGGTCCGTTTGGGAGAAGGAGGCGGGGCTATAAAACTTGCCCTATCCACCTGGAGACACTGTTTGGAGGGGGCACGGGTCCCGTTTGAGGTGTGGACTGATCATAAGAACTTAGAAACACTCAAAACGCCTCGATGTCTTAATGCTAAGCAGCTTCGCTGGGTAGATTTCTTTTCTAAATTCCAGTTCACCCTCCATCACTTCCCCGGTTCAAGGTTCAGCAAACCCCCTGGCCGACGCCCTGCCCCACCTACCCCAACATGATAGCCAATGGGAAGTTGTGTTGGACTCCGTGTTCACGCCCTCACATTTGGGCGAAGCAGTGATGACGCGCAGCCAAACTTGCCGCGATCCTTCGCCCACGGTGATGCATCCCAAGCCAGAAGGGGCGGGGGAGGAAACTTGGCACAGCAAGTTTCCCTCGGCTTTCTTGGAGGGCGACAAGGCTGTGCTTGAAGCGGAGGGTGATTTCGAGCTACGAACAGATGGCTGTTGGTATAGAGGACATAAACTATATGTTCCCCTTTCACTCCGGGGGGAGGTGTTACAAGCGGTGCATGGCTCCAAAATGTCGGGGCACCCAGGATTCTTCAGTTATTGCAATGTCAGTTTTGGTGGCCGCTGATGCACAAGAATTTATCCTCATTTATCAAGTCATGTCAGCCCTGTGCCATGAATAAACCTCGACCGGGAACCCCCCCCGGACTGTTGCACCCACTACCTACTCCGAACCGACCCTGGGAGATTATCTCCATGGATTTTATTACATATCTCCCACCAAGTAAAACAATGACTGTTCTATGGGTGGTTGTGGATTTGTTTTCCAAGCAAGCACATTTTATCCCCTTTGCCTCCCTGCCAACGGCTAAGGCATTGGCAAAGGCATTTCTCAGAGATGTGGTGCATTTACACATGCTCCCCACTAAGGTGGTTTCCGACAGGCTGTCTCAATTTGTGTCTAAATTCTGGGGGGAGCTGATGAAAATGATGGGGGTGGAGAGAGGGCTGAACAGCGCTTATCACCCAGAGACTGACGGTCAAACAGAGCAGGTAAATCAGACCTTGGAGCAATATATCCGTTGTTTTACAAACTATCAACAAGACGACTGGGTCGACCTCTTGCCCCTGGCCGAATTCTGTTGTAACAACACGTCGCACTCCTCTATTGGGATGTCTCCTTTCAAAGCATTGTATGGTTACGACAGCTCACCCATCCCGTTCCTGGCTGGGGATGCTGACCTGGGGCCAGGGGATGCTGCTCTATGGTGTAAACGGTTATGAGACTCTTGGCCTTTACTATGTAAGACTTTGGATGCTGCCAAGGAAGCGTACAAATGCCAGGCTGACAAGAGAAGGGTGGAGGGTTGCAGCCTGGAGACTCTGTTTATGTGTCTACTAAAAACATCCTGCTTTTACGCCCTAGTCGAAAACAGGGTTGGAAGTACATTGGGCCATTTCCAGTAAAAAGAATAATGAGGTGGCAGTAGAACTGGATTTACCCAAGAACTTGAGAAAATTGCATTCTGTGTTTATTTCAGCCTCCTGAAAAAGGATTCCAGTTCCAGTCCTTGGTGTCCATCAAAACCAGTACCCCCTCCAATCTTGGTTGAGGGCGAGGAACATTATGAAATATCAAATGTGTTGGACTCTAAAATCAAACGTGGAAAATTGATGTATTTAGTTGAATGGGCAGACTTTGGACCCCAGCACCTCCAATGGGTGGAAGCAGGGGAATGACCGGGAGACCTCCCGTTTCAATGGTGTAAAGCAGGTTTTCGAGGGGGCAGTATGTCAGCTATGCTGCCATGGGGGTAGGGAGGTTCATTCTCTTCTAATTGCCTTTGCATTCCTTATGCGTTTCTTTGCTGCTACAACACTTATCTCTAAGTATTGCAGGTGGTGATGTTGATGTTTGGTTTTCTTGGGAACCATTTCATTCCTAGCTTCAGCGCTAAACGGCCGAAGCTCTATCTCCCACATGCAGGAGGATGGCTAATTGGCCAGGGCAGTGGGGGGGTGCATACAAATTCCCGTTATCCTATTATGCCCCATGGGCAGCCGTCATTCTTAACAGTGCCTATGTTAATGCATCTATAGCTCTTCAATAAAGTATTACCTTTGATGAAAGTGTGTACTACGTTGTTGGCTGTGGGTTCTGACAGGCAGATCAGCGCTGATGTTACTATTAGATCTAATGGCAGTGTTTGATACAGTCGACTATGATCTATTGACACAACCACCTCAGCAGTGTAGTTCAGGGGACTGCCTTGTCCATGGTCAGGGACAGAGAGTGACGCTTGGCAAGAGGGTCTCCCCACGAAGCCCACTGGAATGTGGAGTGCTGCAGGGGGCGATCCTCTTGCCAATGTTATTTAACATCTATATGTGCCCCCTCGCCCAGTTAGTCCAGAGTTATGGGCTGGGTTGTCATCAGTAAACAATCTACTCAGTGTGAGTGTGGACTGTTTCCATCTGTTGATGGGCAAGCAACTCTAAATGGTGACCATAAATCTGTAAGGAGGAGCAGGTTTTTTTGCAGTGAACATTTTTTTTCAAGTCTAAGTCTAAAAGTGTCAAATTGGCATATGAATCCTGGTGGTTTGTCTTCCATATTTTCAGTCAGATTTCACAATTCTAAGTGTTGTTTATTTACTTCGAAAGCTTAAAATACTTGTAGTGTTTCTGAAGTACTTTTTATTTTCTTAATTTTCTCTATTGAGGTTCTGGATTTTAAATTCAGAAACTGTTCCTGAATCCAGATAAGTTCTATATGTTGTGTGAGGAGAGGGATGTACAGAGTTTGTATACATAAATTTAATTTTCATTTGAATATGTCAGATAAACTTGTAGTTCAGATTATTTCCTTTCCCCCTTTTATCATTTCATTTGTGTAGACAAGGGTTACTCTATTTTTTAAAAATGGGAAAATCCATAAGTAAAGAATGCTTGAAGAGATCATACAAATAATGAAATTATTCTCAATAGGGGCTTTGAATACATAGCATTGCCTTATGCTTAATCAGACTATTGGTCCATCAGTAATTAAGGTCTTAGAAACAGCCTGCACCGTCAAGACTGAAGCAGCCTCCGCATCTGAGTTCCTAAAAATGTCAAAATAAGATTAATAGAGGACTCTAAAGATAACAGTCATTTGTCATAAGAGAACATAAGAGACGCCAATGTTGGATCAGGCCAAAGGCCCATCCAGCCCAACCCTCTATATCACACAGTGGCCAGAAATACCAGTGCCATCAGGAGATCCACAAGTGGGGCCAGGACATTAGAAGCCCTCCCACTGTTGACCCCCCCCCAAGCACCAAGAAGACAGAGCATCACTTGCCCCAGAGTCCCTATCTATACCTTGTGGCTAATAGCCACTGATGGACCTCTGCTCCATATGCTTATCTAATTCCCTTTTGAAGCCGTCCATGCTTGTAGCTGCCACCACTTCATGTGGCAGTGAATTCCATGTGTTAATCACTCTTTGAGTGAAGAAGTACTTCCTTTTATCTGTTTACCTTTTATCCGTTTATCTTTTATCTTGTTGTCGAGAGGAATGGGGCAGCCGAGAGGAGCAAAAGGGGGGGATCCCAAAGAACCTAAACAAACAGAGAGAATAATGCAAACTTCAGAGGAGGAGTCCCCCCCTCCGATGGAAGCAGATACAGATGGAGAAGGAACACCCCGAACAGGCAAAAGATAATGTGAGGATTCAATAACAAAAAAGATATCCAAGCTATGTTTACAGAGATGAAAAAATAACTAAAGGAAATCATCACCCCAATTCATCAAAAGCTTGATGTCATGAATCAGAATATAACTGACTTGAAAGAGAAAACAGAAAAAGGCACTGACTGAAGCAGCCAACAATACGAAAGCAATAGAAGAACTAAAGACTTTTGAATCATGGAGTAAAAGCAAAATCATACTCCTGGACATTAAAGCCTGTGAAAGGAAAATCAAACTTAGGGGAATTTCCCCAAACTTTGAAATGGACAAAGACCTCACGGGCTCTTTAAATGAATGGCTCCAAACTCTGTTGCAACTTCCGTCTCCACTGATTAGCCAAGCACAATCTGGCTCTCCTGCTTTGATCCCTGA
>NW_015169328.1:0-252 GCF_001447785.1 Gekko japonicus
ATTGTCCGTAGTAAATGTGCATAGCTATGTGGCCGTAAGACAGGGGGAAGGATCTCTCTCCTTTCTCCCCAATTTGGTGAGAGCCAGTTTGGTGTAGTGGTTAAGTGTGCAGACTCTAATCTGGAAGAACCGGGTTTGATTCCCCACTCCTCCACTTGCACCTGGCTGGATGACCTTGGGCAAGCCGTAGCTCTGACAAGAGCTGTCATTGAAAGGGCAGTTCTTGAAAGAGCTCTCTCAGCCCCACCGACC
>NW_015169328.1:314-2249 GCF_001447785.1 Gekko japonicus
TCTCCTCTCCTCCATTTTATCCTCACAACAACCTTTTGCGGTAGATTCAAGTGGGTACCCGTGTTGGTCTGAAGCAACAGAACAAAAGTTTGAGTCCAGTGGCACCTTGAAGACCAACAACGTTTTATTCTGGATAGAAGCTTTCGTGTGTATGAAGAAGAAGTGTGCATGCATGCTGAAGCGTATACCTTGAATAAGACTCTGTTGGTCTTAAAGGTGCCCCTGGACTCAAACTTTGCTCTTCTAAGGTAGGTGAGGCTGAAAGAGCGTGATTGGCCTGAGGTCACCCAGCGGGCTTCCGTGGCCAAGTGGGGATTTGAACTTGGGTCTCCCAGATCATAGCCTGACACTATCCACCACACTGACTCTCTCTGTCACGGGCTGGGGTGCCAGTCAAAGGGAGTCCAGGTCAGGAGCCAAGAAGACAGTGCAAAGTCCAAAGCCAAGCCAGGGTCATGAGCCAGAAACACAGCGAAGTCCAAAATCACCAACCAGAAGCATAGTCCAAAGCCAAGCTGGGGTCAGGAGCCAGGAATACAGAGCCAAGTCCAAAGCCAGGGGGTCTTAAGGTCTAGATGCAAGAGCCGAGCCAAAGTGGATGCTAGCAACACGAAGCTGACTCATTGCTTCCACAAAGAGTGCTGCCCAGAGTGTGGACTTAATTGCTGCCACCAATTAGCCAGCTGCACGATCGGCCAGGCTTAGAACTGTGGGCTAGCTGAGCGTCTCCCCTGTAGCCTGGCCTCTCTTCACCTGGTTGCTAAGTTTTGCTGCAGTCGCTCCCTTAAACGAGTCACACGTGGGGGTGAGTCAGGAAGGCTTTCAGCTTGCAGTTCTTCCTTCTCTTGGCCAGGTGTGAAGACTGTTGTTACAGGCACTTGCCAGCTATCCTCCCCTGCTGCTTCAGAGGGGCCAGATGTGGTTTCTGCAGGTTCTGTCAGCTCATCCTCATCCACGCCCGTGACACTCACTAATGCTGCTACAAAATGATTTTCTAAAAAGATGTAAAACATCATCCAAGTCTGCACCAGAATCAGTGCCGCTTTCGCATAACTCCCAAATGCCCTTGACTTCTTTTTTCAGGGCTGCTTATTGAAAGTTTCTCCATAACCGCCCATAACTTCAGGGAAATGTTAGCTTTCAAAACTGTCCTGATGGTGCAGTGCTGAGTAACTCTGCTTAGCACAGCACTGTGAGCCGCTAACCTGCTTGGGTGGTGGCAGTCGCTGATACCTCTTCCGACTGGTTTCTGCTAGAAATTAAAAAAAAAATTTCCCTGTTGACTCAGGGATGGAAAAAGGAACCTTCACCGGTTCATACAGCCCCGGGCAGGCCGGATGGGAGCTTTAATATTTCTTGAATTGCATACGCAACTTGCTGCGGCTTGTATAGTTTAGCGTTGGTCCTTTTTTGTTTTAGGAGCTGCGGTGGCTCAAGTGGTTAAGATGCTGAACTGCAGGCTGTGGAAGGTCAGTAGTTCAGCAGTTCGAGACCCGAGTTGCTGCATGACGGAGTGAGCTCCCGTCTTTAGTTCCAGCTCCTGCCAACCTAGCAGTTCGAAAGCAAGAAATTGCAAGTAGATAAATAGATACCACTCCAGTGGGAAGGGAACAGCGTTCCGTGCGCCTTGGTGTGACCACGGAAACGTCTCCGGACAGCGCTGGCTCTTCGGCTTGGAAACAGAGATGAGCCTAGAGTCAGACTCAACTGGCTTTCAAGCAAGGGAACCTTTACCTTTACTTTTTTTGTTTTAAAAATTCAGAAAGAGGGGTCAGGTAAAGTTATATAGGACGTGGGCTTAGTTACCCGTGCCTTGGTAGATATGTGTCGTCCTGTCGGCAGAGATGGTGTGTTAGGAAACGTAAGCAACAATAGTTCTGTGGCCCGGGCTAGCCTCATCTTGACTCAGAAGCTAAGCAGGGGCAGTCGTGGTCG
>NW_015169328.1:2297-2483 GCF_001447785.1 Gekko japonicus
AATGTCTCTTGCCTTGAAAACCCCACCAGGGATCACATTAAGTCAGCTGTGACTTGACAGCAAAAAGAAAGAAAAGTCGAATGTATAAATAAAGTCGAATGTATAAATAAAGAAAGAAAAGAAAAAGACAGATTCAGGTAGGTTGTCGTGTTGGGCTGAAGCAATAGAACAAAGTTTGCGTCTAGT
>NW_015169328.1:3452-3630 GCF_001447785.1 Gekko japonicus
CTGGAAGCCTCGGTTGAGCCACGGGGGTGCTACACCTCCCAGATGTGCTGGTCAGATCACGCCTGGAAACTCCGGATGTTTTCCGTCTCACTTGTGTGGCTTCTGTTACGTGTGACCGCAGCCTAGGAAGTGCAAATAAGGAACTGGGAACTAACTCCATCTTCCCCAAACCTACAGA
>NW_015169328.1:4082-21496 GCF_001447785.1 Gekko japonicus
ATATTCCTAATACTTAAGCCCTTAATGATATGCTGTCTGTACATCTTTATCCTACCCTTTCTCCCAGGATCCCAGGACAGCGTTTATGGGGGTTCTCCCTGCCTCTGTTTTATCCTTCCAGCAACCCTTTGAAGTAGGCTGGGCTGAGAGAAATTGACTAGTCCAGAGTCACCCAGCAAGTTTTGTGGCAGAGTGGGAATTTGAACCCAGAGGTCCCATATCCCAATCGGATGCTCAAATCATTACACTGCTCCAAAAGTCTGCCACTTGTATTTTCTTCTATATGTGCATACACCTCCTAATACTAACACATGTTCTTCTAGTTTTTGCAGCACACAGAAGCCCTTTGCAGACATTAAATTGGATTTCAGTTTACATGGCCCAGGAGCTTGCCAGTTAAACATGTCAGGAACACCATAGGTTGTGAATAGGGCAGCCCATGGATTTCCCATGCAGGTACAGTTTCCATTCACTTGCATGACAAGAAGCTGTCCCTGTGTGAAAAATGCATATGTTTCCCTGTTCACGCACTACTGCAATATGCAAATTACATTCCTGAAACAGGTACTGAGAGACAGTTTGTTGTAGTGGTTAGGAGCGCGGACTCTAATCTGGGAGAACCGGGTTTGATTTCCCCACTCCTCCACATGCAGCTGCTGGTGTGACCTTGGGTCAGTCACAAGTTCTTTTAGAGCTGTTTCCTCAAGGGCAGTTCTTGAGCAAGCTCTCTCAGCCCTGCCTACCTCACAGGGTGTCTATCGTGGGGAGGGGAAGGGAAAGGAGATTTGTAAGCCCCTCTGAGACTCCTTTGAGTAGTGAAGGGCAGGGTATAAATCCAATCTCTTCTTCTACTACTGGGTGGGTTCCCACTCTGCATTATTGGAGTGCCAGTCTAACAGAGGGGGTAAAGTTCCATTAGAAGCCATTTCCATTTCTTCAGAATAGAGATAAACTTAAGGTAAGAATTGAGGCCAAAAGCAGTGGCATCAATATCCTCATAATCTTCCAGAGGATTGTCTGCAGCAGCTGATTTTTGTACAGGAAGTTAATGGCGACATAACACAAGTTAGGAGACCAGGTTTTTTTCCTCTAAGAGAAGGAGGGAAGGTACAGAGAACCTCAGCCTGTTTTTCCTTGACCCTCACTTTAAGATAGATCAAAATATGAAAGATGAGCCCTACAAGCTTAATTGAGGCTGTGTGAAGAGTTTGAGGGGATCTAATGAGGAAGCTGGGGTTTTCTTCCCCCCAAACAGAGCATGTCTTGGAGCAGTAGTAGTAGTAGTAGTAGTAGTAGTAGTAGTAGTAGTAGTAGTGCCAGGTCCCAAAGAGGCCAGGCTGGCCGCTACCAGGGCCAGGGCTTTCTCAGTGGCGGCTCCTATCTGATGGAACGAGCTCCCGGAGGAGATCCGGGCCCTGCGGGACCGTGTGCAGTTCCGCAGGGCCTGCAAGACGGAGCTCTTCCGCCGGGCTTTTGAGTAGGAGCCGCCACTACCACCACCGCTCCATTATACAGCGATACTGCCGGAGGGCCGAGTAACATCTATCTACGGCCCTAGCCCTCCCCTTCTGTTATGCAAGATGTTGGGAGTTTTTAGTCGTGCTCCGACGGAATTGAATTTTAACTCGTTTATCTATATGGAATTTTAACTGTTTTATATATTGTATGCACTTTGTGCCTGTGTAAGCCGCCCTGAGCCCATTTGCGGGGAGGGCGGGGTATAAATATGATTAAATAAATAAATAAAGAGACAGGCAAATCCAAGAAGGGGAGAAGAAGAGATTGGATTTATACCCCGTCCTTCACAACCCGAAGGAGTCTCAGCGGGGCTTAACAATCTCCTTTCCCTTCCCCTCCCCTCCTCTCCCCACAAAAGACACCCTGTGAGGTAGGTGGGGCTGAGAGAGCTCTCTCGAGATCTGCTCTTGAGAGAACAGCTCTGAGAGAACTCGTGACTGACCCAAGGTCACACCTGCAACTGCATTCAGAAGAGTGGGGAATCAAACCCGGTTCTCCCAGATAGAAAGGAAAAGACAAGACATACATGGTAAAGGATCGCAGGAGAAGTGCGTCATCCTTCAGAGATCAAGAATACGGTTCTCATACACCAAAGTTGTAGCCTTGGAGATGGTTACCATGTTGTGCAGTGCCGCCATTTTGACTTGAAGGATCCTTTTTCCACTTGGCTTTTCCCTTGCGCAAAATAATTGTTTTCTGTTTCATTTGTGCATCGTTTTCTGCTTCCTCACCTTGAGTCTCCTCGGTCAAATCTTTGCAAATGTCAGCTTCGTTTTTTTGTGACATGGGTGGGATTGGCGGGGAGGGCGGGGTACGAGTCAAATGAGTAGATAAAGAAATAAAAATGCCGTAAAATAAATAAAATGCCATAAATAAAATGCCATATGAAAAAGAAACAAATTGGGGAAACAAAAGTTGTAGTCCAGTGGCACTGAAGCGTGCGTGCCCACTGACGCTCATGCCCAGAATAAAACTTTGTTGGTCTTAGAGGTGCCACTGGAGCCACTGTTCCCTCTAAGTTGAGTTAGTGTGAGGCAGCTCACAGTTTTTTAGCCTCCGGCTCACTGATTTCTGTCTTAGCTCAGGAAGGATGGCTCCAGAGCAAACAAACTTACACAGTAGCCAGATCACTTGCTCACAACCAATGCTCCCTCTAAGCTGTGGAATCCTGCGAGCAAAAATTCTACTTTGTGAGCTACTGGCACTAAAGTTGTGAGCGAGCCATTTGGCTGCTGCGTCAATCAGTTCGCTCTGGAGCCCCATCCTTCCTGAACGAAGAAGAAAATGGGGGAGCCGGAGGCTAAAAAACCGTGGGCTAGCTCACACTCACTCAGCTTAGAGGGAACACTGCTCACAACTTTAATGCCAGGAGCTCACAAAGTAGAATTTTTGCTCACAAGGCTCCACAGCTTAGAGGGAGCATTGCACTGGACTCAGACGTCGTTCTGCCGCTCCAGACCAAAAGGGCTTCCCCCCCCCACACCCCCCCCAAACAAATCAGGAACACAGCTATCCAGGATGACTCACAACACAGCAACTTTTTCAGGGCTGGGGTGGAGGTTGGGGGATGAAAAACAGCATAATCGTCTATTTGTTGTTCTAAACGAGAGCGCGGTTGGACTTGACAAAGGGCTAAAAGGACTTTTCTTTGGCGCAGTCCGCCGGATGCATTGAAATAGGGATGCGGTTGCCAGGGCGATTCCACCGGACGGAGGGGAGGGCAGCGATGGGCTGTTATCTCCCCGGTTGGATAATGCTATCTTGTCGCCGCCGAGGCCTGAATGCATCTGTTTCCTGCTCGCGACTCACGGCCTGGCCCGTGGCCCTGATTTTATAACACACAGCCCATTTGCTATCTGGTTTTTGTTTTAGGTTTGGAAGTGAGTGTCATTTCCCAACAATTTGGACTCTGGGCGGTTGAGCCCGAAAGGCGGTTCTGGTGTCAATAGCTGTCCCCTTCCCTCGTCTAACGGTAGCTCAGGCTAGTGTTCTTCTCGTGTGAGCAATGGAGTGTCAGAGGGGAGGGAGTTGTTGCCACTCCCACGGCTAGAAATGGCGCCCTTTCTATGGGGCATGCTTTTATCCAGTTTGGTATAGCAGTTAGAGTGTCAGATCCTAGGATCTGAGAGACCCAGGTTAGAATCCATGTTCTGACATGGAAGCCTGTTGGGCGATGCTCTGTATTCTTGGTGCTGGGGGGGGGGGAGACAGGGGGGGGGTTTCTCAGCGATGCTCTGTATTCTTGGTGCTGGGGGGGGGGGCAACAGTGGGAGGGCTTCTGGAGATCTGGCCCCACTGCTGGACCTCCTGAGGGCACCTGGTATTTTTGGCCACTGTGTGACAGAGTGTTGGACTGGATGGGCCACTGGCCTGATCCAACATGGCTTCTCCTACGTTCTTATGTCTGGGGCGGTAATGCTCTTTATTCTTGGTGCTTGGGGGGGGCAAGAGTGGGAGGGCTTCTGGAGTTCTGGCCCCACTGGTGGACCTCCGGATGGCCCCTGGGTTTTGGCCACTGTGTGACACAGAGTGTTGGACTGGATGGGCCATTGGCCTGATCCCACATGGCTTCCCTTACGTTCTTATGTCTGGGGAAGTGATGCTCTGTATTCTTGGTGCTTGGGGGGCAGCAGTGGGAGGTTTTCTGGAGTTCTGGTCCTCTTGGTGGACCTCCTGATGGCACCTGGGTTTTGGCTACTGTGCGACACAGAGTGTAGGACTGGATGGGCCACTGACCTGATCCAACATGGCTTCTCTTATGTCGCACACATGCTGCCTGTCCTACCTCACAGGGTGGTTGTGAAGATGAAACGGAAGAGAGGAGGAGGATGTAAGTTGCTTTGAGTTCTCACTGGAGAGAATGGCATGGTATGAGTTAAACAAATAAAAATAATTTTTTTTAGGAAATCTATCCCCAGGGCAGTATGTACAAGTTCTCCTTTCCTTCATTTTATCATCCACAACAACCCTGTGAGGTAGGTTAGGCTGAGAAACTGACTGGCCCAAGACCATCCAGCAAGCTTTCATGGCAGGGTGGGGATTCGAACCCAAGGTTTCCCAGATCTGAGTCCAACTTATTTATTTATTTACTTATTCACTGTTATACCACTCTAGTTATGTAATTTTTTTTCCGGCTGAAGGAGCCGTTACGTTTTGCAAGATTTCACATTTGTTTTTCTGTGTACATATTAACGGTTAATAAAATATCTCCATCAACAGTTGTGGATTTGTGGTTGGTTTTTACAGTTCAGGGATGTGTGTACCTTCGCACAAAGCATCCCAGTGGATATTCATTACATAAGAACATAAGAACCTAAGAGAAGCCAAAGTTGGATCAGGCCAGTGGCCCATCCAGTCCAACACTCTGTGTCACACAGTGGCCAGAAATACCAGGTGCCCTCAGGAGGTGAAAGGGGCTCACAGGATAGAAAACATCAGAGGCTCCTGATTTATTGTGTGTATCATTTTATAATTCTGTGCCGACTGCATTCTTTGTTGAGCCTCTCGTGCTGTCTGGTTGACCAACACATGCCATATTTCCCTGTCTCACATCTGAAGAGATCGTCTGTTTATAATTGTCGGGGCTGTTGTGCGACAAATCAATCCTGCTAGGTGGGCTAAATGTGGGATACGAAGCTCGGACAAACTTTGGTGCTTGTTTGGTGCCAAGACCCAGTTTGGTGTAGTGGTTAAGAGCAGCAGGACTCTAATCTGGGAGACCCAGGTTTGATTCCCCACTCCTCCACCTGCAGCTGCTGGGGTGACCTTGGATCAATCCCAGTTCTCTCAAAGCAGTTCTTGAAAGAGCGGTCCTCGAAAGAGCTCTCTCAGCCCCGCCTGCCACCCAGGGTGTCTGTTGTGGGGAGGGGAAGGGAAAGGAGTTTTTAAACTGCTCTGAGACTCCGAATGAAAGGCGGGGTATAAATCCAATCTCCTCCTCTTCTTATCTGTCAGGTTCCCAAAGCTCCATTGCAAACTATTGCTCAAGCGCCTTGAGAGAGTATTATCCAGCATGCGTGAAAGAGGCTGGAACACAGTAGCTTTGCAAAGGTGTTCAAATCCTACGGGATGGGTTTCCCCACGCCGCCCACAAGCCATTCGACTGGTTGCAGGGACTGCTGGGAAGAAATACCACATTAAATGTGCTATGGTAGTCCAATCTGGAGGCTACTGTCTGAACCAAAACTCCTGCCAACTGTGCCAGCCTGTCTCTCCAAGAACGTAATGGTCTTGAAGTAGGGAACCCGGTTAACCAGAACTGGGCCGACTTCTGAGTAAAACAGCAGGAAGGTTGACGTGGGGAGTGGATGGTTCTTTAGCTGACCTGATCCCAGTCCTCTTCAAGGTGGCCTTTCAAGGCAGCCCCTGCGTTTAGCACATTGACGATCCCAGATAACGGTCAGTGGAGAGCCTGTCTCTCAACCCTCTCCTCTCTCTTTGCTGGCTCCGCACTTCTCCACGGCTGGATCACACGGGTTTTGCTCCTTTCTAAACATCCATATATGGTCATTTGCGGAGGGGCTGTGGCTCAGTGGTAGAGTATCTGCTTGGCATGCAGAAGTTCCCAGGTTCAATCCCCGGCATCTCCAGTTTAAAGGACCGGGCAGTTGGTGATATGAAAGACCCTCTCTGCCTGAGACCCTGGAGAGCTGCTGCCAGTCTGAGTAGACAATACTGACCTTGCTGGACCGAGGGCCTAATTCAGTAGAAGACAGGACTTCTTGACGAACTCCCCAAATTTCCCGTTTTCCCAACAGAAACATTATTTTTAAAGTCCCAGACATTTTCTTGCAATATACTTTGAATGCATAAAACCATCTCTTAGAAAACATTTAACTCATTCCAAAAGAAAAACAAAAATCCACTCCTTGTGGATTACGGCATGTGTGTTACGGCAATGTTGTTTTTATTTCAATTTTGATTCTTTAAAACAACCATTACCCGCTATTATGAACTGAGATTCTTGAACAAGTGATTTCTTTATTCAGCTCATAACAGCACAAGAATAGACAGAGACTTCAAGACAAAAGTGCCTGTAACCAGGCTGGCTTATATACGATTTGAATAGGGGTAAACACACACAACAAGCAGGTAACGTCCAATAGAATTACAGTGCTTGGAACCTATGAGAGTGGCTCCCGACGAAAGCATAGGCTTCTCTGATTGGTTAGTTCTCCAATCCAGACACTGCTTTGTTGTAATAGAACTTATGCTTAAGCGAAACGTTGCTTTATTAACTTAAGACATAACACCCGCCTTGAGCAAATTTGGGAAACTAAGTTGGAAGTTAAGTCAAACAAATAAGGAAAGTTTGGCTTGCCGACTTGCTGCCTGTTCTTAAAGATACAAGAAGAGGAGGAGGAGGAGATTGGATTTATACCCCGCCCTTCACTCGGAGTCTCAGAGCGGCGTACAAACTCCTTTCCCTTCCCCTCCCCACAACAGACACCCTGGGAGGGAGGCGGGGCTGAGAGAGCTCTTTCCGGAACTGCCCTTTCAAGAACAGCTCTTATCAGAACTATGGCTTGCCCAAGGTCATCCAGCCAGGTGCAAGTGGAGGAGTGGGGAATCAAACCCGGTTCTCCCAGATTAGAGTCCGCGCTCTTCACCACTGCACCAAACTGGCCGAAGAGAGAGGGCCGAAGAAAATTGATAGCCCCCTCTTTGGGTGTGATCCAGGGCGCTTGGCCCAGCTCATGCCAAGGGACTCAGGAAAGCACATCAAGTCTCACAAGGAGTGGCTTTTTGTTTTTCTTTTGGAATGAGTTAAATGTTTTCTAAGACATGGTTTTATGCACTCAAAGTATATCGCAAGAAAATGTCTGGGACTTTAAAAATAATGTTTCTGTTGGGAAAACGGGAAATTTGGGGAGTTCGTCAAGAAGTCCTGTCCTTCTAGTATTGCAAAGAAGGGTACAATAATGCACCTGATCGGTTGATATCTTTTGTACATAGTTTGTTGGTCTTTGGACCTTTTTGGACTATTCCTGTACTTGAATGTATCATGCACTGTTTTTTGGTTAATGTTCTTTTAATTTTACTTTTGAAAAATAAAAATTATAAATTGAAAAGGGAAAAAAAAAGAAATCCTGTCCTATAAATTGGATTCTTTTTCTTTTTGGAATGAGTCAAATGTGCTAAGATAGCACAGGGTGCAGCAGTTTGTATCTCTGATATACTTTGGTTATGTTTGCAATTTTGCAAACAGTCAAGGCATTTGTACTTTTAAATTCCACAAATATGCCAATTAATACACTTTATATGCTAACTAAGTTTTAAATGATGCCTTTTATGATGAGGCTGCAAAGCAGGTTTAGTTTTGATTAGGAATGGAAGTATTGCATATACTTCAGTTTTTCAAAAAAAAAATTCCATTCCCCTCTCCCTGGGGGGAGAAATGTTCCCCCCCCCCATGGCTTCAAAATTTCTGGGAGTTTTACATCTCTGCTCTCAGGTGGCTAGTCCCATTGAAACATACGCCTCCCATTCATTTCCGCAGGGTTTGTGCAAGAGAACTTTCCATTGGTTTGTGCCCTTAGTCTCTCCAAAGCGGAAAGAAGAGAGGAATATGTTCCTGTGTGCCATGTGTGGTTTAAAGCCAGGTTCCCCAGCGTGGTGCCCGTGGGCGCGTGGGTTATGCTGGTACTCCCCTTGGCACCCACCAAGCTTTTCAAAAAGTGGGCTGGACCTGTTGTAAAGAAGGGCTTCTTATTGGCTGCCTTCATTCAGCTGCGATGGTTTCCCGCTGGAGGATGGACTAGATGACCCTGGAGATCCCTTCCAACTTTATGATTCTGTGATCAGGAGAGCTGGTAAGCACCTGGGCTTTTCATTGTCCATGTGGTTCCACTCCTCCTTCAGGCCTTCCTTCTTCCCTGGAGCAGTGAGGAAGAAGGTATTTCATTTGGCTCCACCCCCTGCAGAAGCCATTTTGGGGGTTGGTTCCACCTTCCAGTTTGGCGTCGTGGTTAAGTGCGCGGACTCTAATCTGGGAGAACCGGGTTTGATTCCCCCACTCCTCCACTCTCAGCTGCTGGATGACCTTGGGCAAGCCATAGTTCTGTCAGAGCTGTTCTCTCAAGAGCAGTCCTCGAAAGAGCTCTCTCAGCCCCACCTACCTCACAGGGTGTCTGTTGTGGGAAGGGGAAGGAGTTTGTAAGCCGCTCTGAGATGCCGAGTGAAGGGCGGGGTATAAATCCAATCTCCTCCTCTTCTTCCTCATATTCTTCTTTCTCTTCTTCTTCCTCTTCTTCCTCTTCTTCTTCTGTGGAAGCCATTTCTGGCAGGTGGAGCTCATCACCTGCTCTCAAAATTCCAAATGTCCCCCCCAGGCTCAAAAAGGTTGGTGACCCTGCTCTAGAGGAAACTTGCTTTTTTTCTTCCGCACACAAGATCCGAGGGATTCTGGTCTGAGCTGCAAATCTGTATGCGCACAGACATGGAAACTTGACCGTTGTGCCCGAATAACCCCCCCTCAGTCCCTCCCACAAAGGTTCATACGAATGTCACCTCCCCTCCCCCTGCCCTGTGACACTGACTTTCTAAAATGACAGGGAACGGAGCAATGCGAGGCAGCTCCGCTCCCATGCCGAGAAAAGGTGATGAGTGCTGTATCCATTATGCTGACTCGGCTATTGTGCCTACGTTTCTTTGTGCTGCACGATGAACTCTTGTCTCGGGTAGCCGCCGGGGCAAAGGGAATGGGGTTATGCTGGACACTCAGAGTTTTAGCACCAGCAATATTCTCAAGATTCTCTGACTTGGAATTGCTTCGGTCCTGGGTTTTGACCTGGAGTCTCAGTCTTCTAGCCTACTGAGCACAGAAGATCCAGGATGAGTCTAGAATCTTCAGCGGGATTCACTGCTTTAGTTCTCCTTCACCCCAAAGCCCGTTCCCGATGTGGGCGCAGCAGATTAAGGATGTCAGAAGAGCCCTGCTGGATCAGACCAGTGGCCCATCTGGTCCAACATCCTGCTTCACACAGTGGCCAACCAGTTCCTCTGGAGGGCCAACAACAGGGCAGAGAGACCAAGGCCTTCCCCTGAGAAGAACATCAGAAGAGCCCTGCTGGGTCAGACCAGTGAGGGTCCATCTGGTCCTGCATCCTGCCTCACACAGGGGCCAACCAATTCCTCTGGAGGGCCAGCAACAGGGCACAGAGGCCGAGGCCTTCATTAGATCATCAGAAGAGCCCTGCTGGATCAGACCAGTGGTCCATCTAGTCTAGAATGATAAAAGGGTTGGAACACTTTCCCTAAGAAGGAAGGTTAAGACGCTTGGGGCTCTTTAGCTTGGAGTAACGACGGCTGAGGGGTGACATGATCGAGGTTTATAAGATTATGCATGGGATAGAGCAGGTAGAGAAAGAAGTACTCTTATCCCTTTCTCACAGTACGAGAACTCTTGGGCACTCAATGAAATTGCTGAGCAGCCGGGTTAGAACGGATAAAAGGAAGTCCTTCTTCACCCAAAGAGTGATAAACACATGGAATTCACTGCCACAGGAGGTGGCGGCGGCTACAAGCATGGACAGCTTCAAGAGGGAATTATTAGATAAGCATATGGAGCAGAAGTCCATCAGTGGCTATTAGCCGCAAGGTCTAGATAGGAACTCTCTGTCTGGGGCAAGGGGCTCTGTATTCTTGGTGCTTGGGGGGCAGCAGTGGGAGGGCTTCTAGTGTCCTGGACCCACTATCTATTTCTTGTGGCTAATAGCCCCTGATGGACCCCTGCTCCATATGCTTATCTAATTCCCT
The DNA here is from genome assembly GCF_001447785.1 of Gekko japonicus. Classification (NCBI taxonomy): domain Eukaryota; kingdom Metazoa; phylum Chordata; class Lepidosauria; order Squamata; family Gekkonidae; genus Gekko; species Gekko japonicus. The sequence continues at coordinate 14,358 of NW_015169328.1, forward strand.
TTTGAAGCCGTCCATGCTTGTAGCCGCCACCACTTCCTGTGGCAGTCAGTTCCATGTGTTAATCACTCTTTGGGTGAAGAAGTAAAATAGGAACAGAATTTTAAGACTGGTTATAAAAACACCATCAAAACCATAATGGTTAACATTAATAAAACTTAATCTTAATTCTCCTCTTTTCGAGGTACTATAGATTTTCTGATTCTTAGGGCAAGCCATCCGAACCTAGCCACCCGGTAAGTAACTTCTGCCCGGCTAAATGATAGCAATTTTCTTTAAAAGCAGATTCTTTGCCTGTGTGAGAGAGAGGGAGTGTCTTAGGGAAAGGAAGAGACTTGTGGATGTTGTATGCTTTATAATAAAAAATTACATGTTCTACAGACTCAATACCATCTGCACAACAGGGGCATATCTTTTCTTGTTAAATATTTCTTCCAGGATTGCAGATGGGAGTACATCCCAATGCCTTAGTGTAAACGTCCTTCTGTAGTCCTAATTTAATAAATGGGAGAGGTAAGGCATAGGGATTACTCTGTTTGGTGTAGTGGCTAGGAGCGCGGACTCTAATCTGGGAGAACTGGGTTTGATTCCCCACTCCTCCACTTGCACCTGGCTGGATGACCTTGGGCAAGCCGTAGCTCTGATAAGAGCTGCTCTTGGAAAAGAGCCGTTTCTGTCAAGAGCTCTCTCAGCCCCACTGGCTGGGCTTTTTCTACAAAAAAGCCCTGGGGATTACTCTGTTTGGTGTAGTGGTTAAGTGTGCGAACTCTAATCTGGGAAAACCGGGTTTCATTTCCCATTCCTCCACTTGCACCTGGCTGGATGACCTTGGGCAAGGCGTAGCTCTGATAAGAGGTGTTCTTGAAAAAGAGCCATTTCTGTCAAGAGCTCTCTCAGCCCCGCCTACCTCACAGGGTGTCTGTTGTGGGGAGGGGAAGGGAAAGGAGTTTGTAAGCCGCTTTGAGACACCTTTGGGTAGTGAAGGGCAGGGTATAAATCCTCCTCCTCCTCCTCCTTATTCTCCTCCACCTTCTTCTTGTCATCGTCGTCTGGAGCCAGGAGGCCTCGCCATTTCTCTATCATATTTAAATCATGTTGTCTTGAAATATCCAGTATTCAAACAACAAAGCAAGGTTCTGTTCCTTCATATTACAGGCTTGAAAACAGGTGGGCTACTCTCCAAACCAAGTCGTGTTTTTTAAAAACCGGGTTTCTCTTCCGTAGGGCTGCGACCCATTGGCCCAGACGCAGAGGAGCAAGTTGCAGCATCGCCGGGCGCGAATTAACCAGCAGATCAACAAGGAGATGAGGATGCGTGCGGGCGCAGAAAACCTGTTCAGGTGAGCTGGGAACCAGTCTCCAGGTTGCAGGTCCCGTTGTTTTAATGGTTTGTCTGCAAGAGCTTGAGGGTTAGACGCCTGCACTCTTTGTTTCAGGGATCTGTTATCATGCTCAGGGATCTGCTGCATTAATTTGATACCTCTCCAGAATCCACACAATGCCCAGAGAGAGTGAAACAACAAAGGGGGAAGTCTTGTGATACTTTAGACTAACAAATTTATTAAACAGAGTCTGAGTCCAGTGGCACCTTTAAAACCAAAAAAGTTTAATTCTGGGTATAAGCTTCTGTGTATATGCCCAAGCTTCTACCCAGAATTAAACTTTGTCGGTCTTAAAGGTGCCACTGGACTCAGACTTCGTTCAATAAATTGGTTAGTCTAAGGCAGGGGTGTCGAACTCATTTGTGATGAGGGCCAGATCTGACATAAATGAGACATTGTTGGGCCGGGCCATGTGTGTCATAAAATGTATGCGGAGATATAAACTTTATAAAGGAGACACAAACACAAAGGTGGTTTTTTTACTTAAAATAAAAACATGCTTAAAACATTAGCACTCTTGCAATATTTTGTTGATTTAACAATGCCTGATAACTGACACCTCTTGCTCTGAATTACTGCATCAAAATGTCTGTGCTGTTGCAATCTTGAGTATGCTGTTCAGGTGTGTACCTGTAAGCTGCAAACCTACGATGATGCAGCAGCAGCAGAACTGGAGGAAGCAGCAGAAGACAGCCAGTTCCACTGCAGGCCTGAGAAAAGCCCTCCGGGGGGCTGATCTGCCCCCCGGGCCGCATGTTTGACACCCCTGGTCTAAGGTATCACAAGACTTTCCTCTTTGTTGTTTTACTTTCTCTGGGCATTGTTCTGTCGCTTCGGACCAACACGGCTACCCACCTGAATCTAACAAATCTATTGATGTCATACAAGCTTGTCGACCACAACCATTTCCATATTCGCTGGAGTCCCCAGCCTTCTTGCGCCTGTGGGCACCTTTGAAAGTGTGAAATAGAGCAGCGGATACAGACACAAAATGGCGGCCACTGGAGATGCAGCCAGTCATAAAACGGCTGCTGCAGGAGGTGGAGCCAGTCACAAAACAGCTGCTGCAGGAGGACCACATGTCAGGGAGTGAGGTTGTACATAACGCTGATAGTAACAATTTGACCTTTCAGGCAGAAACTCTGTTTGACGCAATACCTTTTAAACTGCACGGCCAATCAGGAGCCCTGCTGGGCAAGTGCCCCACCTAGCCCCGCCCACTTCCTAGAAACACTTTACAAGCACCAGGAAAGGTGCTAGCGGTACCATAGCGCCCACGGGCACCAGGTTGGAGACCCCTGATGAGCAGCATTAGAGGCAGTAAAAGTAAAGTTAAAGGTTTCCCTTGCTTGAAAGCCAGTCGAATCCGACTCTAGGGTTGCAGTGCTCATCTCCGTTTCCAAGCCGAAGAGCCAGTGCTGTCCAAAGACATTTCTGTGGTCATGTGGCCGGCATGACTAGACGCCGAGGCGCACGGAACACTGTTACCTTCCCACCAAAGTGGTACCTATTTATCTACCTGCAATTTCTTGCTTTCGAACTGCTAGGTTGGCAGGAGCTGGGGCCAGAGACGGGCGCTCACTCCATCATGCGACACTCGGGTCTCGAACTGCCGAGCTACCGACCTTCCGGCCTGCAGTTCAGCGTCTTAACCATGGGATAAATAGGCTGTAAAAAGTAAAAACTTGTCAGAATTCCATCAGGGCAAATTCTCCACCCAGAGAGGTTGGCGCAAATTGTGCATGCAGAAAGTTCGAAGAGTAACTTGGAATATTAACTAAGCACCATGATCGTGCTGAGTGACTCACAAAAGAAAGTGACTCATCCCCTGGAATGGAGCGGTCATCGATTCCCGTAGTCGAGCCTGGGGGGAGAAAGAGGGTAAGTGAGGTCAGAGATTGACAAATGAGCACGGTTCACACTGGGGGGACGGAAGGGCAGGTAAAGTGAGCCCCGGACAGTTGAAGAGACGTTTTGCTGCCAGCTGGAATCAAATGTTGGGAGCTCCATATGCTTCTGTGGCGACATTTGAATTTTTGAAAGGGGGGAGGATACGGGCACCAAGCTAGGAGTTCAGATTTTAAAACCCAGACTCTTGGCACTGAGTTTCTCAAATGCAACACTCCGTGCGGGGAGCTGTGTGGAAGTACAGGAAGTTATGAAGCCTCCTGGGAGTTGTGTAGTCCCTTTGCTAAGCCTAGATATGTGAAATTTCCGGAAATTTTGAAGCTCGGAAAAATTCTTGTTTTTTTCCCCGGAAAAAAACGGAATTTTTCGGGAAAATGGAAAAAAATGCTACATTAGCATTTCTTTTGTCTTTTCTAGATTGAGAGTCATTCTGTTACTTTAGGAACATAAAATTTGACTATGGACATTTTTACTTGGCATGAAATTATCACAACTAGCATATTAAAAATATAGTGTATCCAAACAATTATTACAAACAGAATACCCACCCACATGCAAAAACAAAACTGAAACTTTTTTATTTTCTTCTGACAATCGCACCTCCTAAAGGAAGAAATGCATCTTGTTCTTGCATTGGAGAGTTCAGTTTGTAACCTAGGACTTGCTTGTCCTCAGTGCACAGAAATTAGATCAATCTGATACCATACATATTTTTTAGAAATGATTTGGAAAATATTTGAACACCTTGTCTTAAAATATTTTATTCATCATGTTAAAATAAAATGTTCCATAATCAATTTAGCTAAGCCACGAAAACACATGGAGCTGCTTTATTCTGAATCAGAGCGTTGGTCCATCAAGTTCAGTCTTGTCTACTCAGACTGGCAGCCGCTCTCCAGGGTCTCAGGCCAAGGTCTTTCTCATCACCTACTCCCTGGTCCTTTTCTAACTGGAGATGCCGGGGATTGAACCTGGGACCTTCTGCATGCCAAACAGAGGCTCTGCCACTGAGCCACAGCCCCTCTTTACAGCTCTCCAGAGTCTCAGGCAGAGGTCTTTCCCATTACCTAGTGCTTGGTCCTTTTCTAACTGGAGATGCCGGGGACTGAACCTGGGACCTTCTGCATGCCAAGCAGATGCTCTACCACTAAGCCACAGCCCCTCTCTACAGCTCTCCAGGGTCTCAGGCCAAGGTCTTTCTCATCACCTACTCCCTGGTCCTTTTAACTGGAGATGCCGGGGATTGAACCTGGGACCACTGAGCAAAGGCCCCTTCCCATGGGAGTCCACTGGCTCTGAGAAACTCCCAGGAATCAGAGAGTGCCATGATGTGAACAGCGCTAGTTCCTCCTGACCTGATTGGAAGAAATCAAAACTGGATGACGTCAGAAAAACCTTAATTGGAGCAAATTTTTGTAAGCTGGAGCCCACTTTGTGTGAGACAGGATGCTGGACTAGATGGACCACTGGTCAGATCCAGCAGGGCTCTTCTGATGTTATTCTCGTGGAATGCCTTTGCTTCTATGCCCTGCTGTTGGCACTCCAGAGGACCTGGTTGGCCACTGTGTGAGACGGGATGCTGGACCAGACGGGCCACTGGTTTGATCCAGCAGGGCTGTTCTGATGTTCCTAAGATTTCCATCACAGCTTTATCTTGGTGGGTGCATGCTCCTTTGAAACTCTTCTGCTGAAGTATTGCAGTTGTTAAGTCTGGAATGAGCAGTGGTGTTGAAATGCTCCCTCACTGGTTTCTGAGCATGTATGGGATTATTTCCCTCAGTGGTTCTTAGCTACAAGGTATAGATGGAACGTTATGTCTGGGGCAGTGATGTTGTGTATTTTTGGTGTTTGGGGGAGCAACAGTGGGAGGGCTTCTAGTGTCTTCCTGGCCCCACTGCTGGATCTCCTGATGGCACCTGGGTTTTGGACCCTGTGAGACACAGAGTGTTGGGCTGGATGGTCCACTGGCCTCATCCAACATGGCTTCTGTTGTGTTCTCATCCCTCTATGAGTCTAGTTTGGCTAGTGTGAACGGCAGGCAGGAATTGCGAGTGCATGGTGGCACAGACCACGTTAAGAGGGCATACAGAGGAATAAGCTCTTAACGGTGTGGCTGATGTTGTTGGGTCCCTGTGTCATTCTAGTGGATATGAAGACAGAGTTTGCGCTTTTCCCATGGGTTTAGGTCTCTGCAGGATGACCCGCTGTTCTCCACCCGTCTGTCGTCTTTGCCAGGTTACTGGGCAGGAAACGAAGTTCTGCAAGTCACGGCTGCAGAGCCAACGAAGGTTCCTCGCTTGGCGGACAGCGTGGTATAACATTACTTACTGGGCAGGGGCAGGTGGAGAGAAAGGAGGCAGGGCACGAGGCCAAGGCTGTGTGGTGACGGATCTGTTAATTCAGGGGAGGTTAACGAGAGGTCCTCCATTGTGTCTGTCCTGGGATGCTGCACTGGAGAGCTTCAGTTTCCCTTTTAGAACATGGTCAGAGGAGATAATGGTGATTAGACTGATGGGGGGGGGGCTCCTATGTCCCTGAGATCCTGGTGTTGCAGTTAATCTGTGTGCGTCGTCTTTGGCAAGTTGTGTATGTTTGGTCGGTTTGTTTGCTTTTTAAAAAAAAAATGATGGTTTTGCAAGGAAGGCCTCTAAAGCAGGGTTCCCCAACAGGGTGCCCGCCGAGTATTTCCCATGGTGCCTGCTGAGCTTTTCAGAAATTGGAAAACAACTTCATTTGAATGAGGGCAGCCAATAACGAGCCCTGCCTTAGAATGGCCATCGTCTCCAGCTGAACGCATCTCCGTTGCCAGGAGAGCAGTTGTAATGCCAGGATATCTCCATTCACCACCTGGAAACTGGCAATGCTGCTAAAAGGGTTGGGGACCCCTGCTCTCTAAAGGGATGGGGGTGCTTATTATTTTTAACCTAGAAGGTTCTGACCCTCTGCCACCAGGGGCCAGTGGGGTTGGGTGTGAACAGGGCAGTTGTCCAGAGATGTTCATAAGAACACAATAAGAGAAGCCATGTTGGATCAGGCCAATGGCCCACCCAGTCCAGCTCTCTGTGTCACACAGTGGCCAAAACCCAGGTGCCATCAGGAGGTCCACTAGCGGGGCCAGGACTCCAGAAGCCCTCCCACTCTTGCCCCCGAAGGACCAAACCTACAGAGGATCACTGCCCCAGACATAAGAACATTAGAGAAGCCATGTTAGATCAGGCTGGTGGCCCTTCCGTTCCAGCAAGCTGTGTCACACAGTGGCCAAAACCCAGGTGCCATCAGGAGGTCCACTAGCAGGGCCAGAACTCCAGATGCCCTCCCACTGTGGCCCCCCAGCTCCAAGCATGTTCGGCTTCTGTGGCTTTGTTTCTGTAATGCGATATTCCTGGGTCAGCTGAGCTGAGCTGGGAAGGGGCTCCCGAAAGCGGAGCTCAGCGAGCCAACCAGACAAACGATTCTCGTCTCCCTTTCTTGAGTCAACAATTAAAAGCTGACACATTAGAAAAAAAGGAGAGCGAGAGAGGGTGGAGGGTGGAGGGAAGAAAATCTGCAGCCCCGCTGGAATCTGGAAGAGCACAAGGGAGTTTCCCAGTCCGTTTTTCAGAGCACCTCGAAAGCAAAACACTTGGATGCCGTGGTAATTGGAAAGGACCTCTTGGGTCACCGAGCCAAACCTCCTCCAGGCGGAGAGGAATCCGAAAAGAGGATGAACTCTCCTTCCCAAGAACACGCACAATATATAAGAACGTCCGGTCTGTTGAAGGTTTCAGGTGAACTCAAAAGCTCACACGCTACTATTAACCTGTCATTTGGTTAGTCATAGAGTCATAGAATGTTAGCGTTGGGAGGGACCTT
>NW_015169328.1:25506-27660 GCF_001447785.1 Gekko japonicus
GCTGGCTCATACTAACTCAGCTTAGAGGGAACACTGTTTCTGAGCTCCTGGCATTAAAGTTGTGAGCAGTGTTCCCTCTAAGCTGAGTTAGTGTGAGCTAGCTCACGGTTTTTTAGCTTCTGTCTCACACATTTTTGTCTTAGCTCAGGAAGGATGGGGCTCCAGAGCAATATAATTGATGCAGGAGCCAAATCGCTCGCTCACAACTTCAATGCCAGTCGCTCGCAAAGTAGAATTAAAGTTGTGAGCAGTGTTCCCTCTAAGCTGAGTTAGTGTGAGCTAGCTCACGGTTTTTTAGCTTCTGTCTCACACATTTTTGTCTTAGCTCAGGAAGGATGGGGCTCCAGAGCAATATAATTGATGCTGGAGCCAAATCGCTCGCTCACAACTTCAATGCCAGTCACTCGCAAAGTAGAATTTTTGCTCACAGGACTCCACAGCTTAGAGGGAGCATTGGTTGCGAGTGAGCGATTGGGCTACTGCATAAATTGGTTTGTTCTGGAGCCCTCCTTCCTGAGCTAAGGCAAAAATGTGTGAGCCGGAGGCTAAAAAACTGTGAACCAGCTCACACTAACTCAGCTTAGAGGGAACACTGTTTCTGAGCTACTGGCATTAAAGTTGTGAGCGAGCGATTTTGGCTACTGCATAAATCAGTTTGCTCTGGAGCCCTCCTTCCTGAGCCGAGACAAAATTTGTGAGCTGGAGGCTAAAAAACTGTGAGCTAGCTCACACTAACTCAGCTTAGAGGGAACACTGCCCCCAACTCTTCTGGTGAGGATTGTGAAGAAGCATTCAGGAGGAGGCTAGGGACCGCTCGATGTGTTTTGGTCCTACCCCATTTGCTCTAACGCCTCAGTCTTTGGGGTTTCAGTTTAGGGAGGATTCTGACGCATCTAAAATAAATAAGCCCTTATTGGCTTCTGTTGTATTTGGAACGGGCTTGATTATCTTCTGTTGTGATTATCCACCAGTCCTTTGGCTAAGCTGTTTACTTACCACCCAGCAAGTACGGACAGAAACAGGATTTGCTATTTAAATAAAACGCAGCCGTCCCCCTCTTTCCTTATTTCCCACGCGCACCTGCCCTCTTCTAAGTAGCTAACCTGACCTCTTCGATTTAATAAAAGGCTCACGCTGCGTAATCTGATGATGGCATTGCGTAAGAGGCTTGAATGCGTGCACTTTGCCCTCCCGTGGCTCTCTCGCTGCCGGGCACGCACTGTGAGAAATCCAACAATGTGCACTGCAAGAGTTTGCTGGCCGCTTCTTTCTTTGAATGCTGGTTCAGAACGGCACCCCTTTCTCAGTAGCGCTAGGCAGAGCTGAGGGAGGGTTGCAGAAGGGTCTGGAAGAGAGAAGTCGTAACCGTCTGCTTTGCATGTAGAAGGTCCCGCGTTCAGTTCCTGGCATTTCCAGATCTAAAAAGGGATAGGGGAGTCGGTGATGAGAAAGGCCCTCCACCTGAGACCCTGGAGAGCGGCTGCCAGTCTGAGTAGACAATAGCAACCTTGATGGACTGATGGTCCGTCTCCGTGGAAGGCAGCTTCATGTGTGTTAATGTGTAGGTAGAGAAGGACCTCCAACCGAGACGTTGCAGAGCGGCTTCCAGTTGAGTAGACTAATACTCTACTTGATAGACAGTTTTCATGCGTTCAGCCATGGTTGAAGGAAATGGGGGGGGGGGGCGACTGAGTCGTCAGGTACCTGAAGGATTGTCACTCGTCAGGTATTCTTTGCTGCTCCAGAGGACAAGATTAGACTTAATGCGCTTAAGGTACAGGAAGATGTATTTTGGTAGTGCCTTAGGAGAAACTTCCTAAGAGTGAGAGCAATTTGAGAGTGGAAACCCAAGTGCCTGGGGGTGGGGGGTGGGGTGGGCTGCCTTTCACTGGAGATCTTCCAGCAGAGGTTCGGTAAGAACTATTCCACCATTGCCTTCTATGCACCGTCGTACTATCACCACGATTGTCTGGATCCCACAGGGGGGCGAGGCGCCCCTGGCACGAAGTGGATGATAGATTTCAGGAAGCTACCGCTGGGTTTAAGGTCTACCCATCTTTGTCTAAATTTATATTGTAAATTTGTTATTGGATTTTATTGTTTTATACTATGTGTTTTATTGTTATAATCTTGGCACATTGTGCCCTTGTCAGC
>NW_015169328.1:27940-43147 GCF_001447785.1 Gekko japonicus
CACACCAAATACGGTTAAGTCAAATGGTGTTTATATAACTATTAACTGGTGAATGATTAGACAATAACTTTGTATATAATAACAGATTAACATAGAGCTAACAACAGTTGTGCTCACAGACACACCAACTGACAGAGAGTAACTGAATAACTGTCACTCTTAGAATCTCTGTGTATGACCAAGACAGTCGCAACAGCCAATCAGAGTTCAGGCTGCCTCACACAGATAAGACTGACAGAGCCTCTCAGTACACGCCCACATCTCTCAAGCTTGTATCCTCAAGTAGTTTGCAGGCGCAACCTAACTTTATACATGTAAACATTATCTCTGCACTTGTGCCTCTACATTCATATTCTGACAAGTTCCTACCAGGCAGTAGGTGATGGTAAAGACTTCTGCCTGAGACCCTGAATGGACAAGACCGAACTCAATGGACCGGTGGTCTGATTCAGTATAAGACAGCTTTATGTGTGATTCTTCCAATGATACCTTCTGCCCCCACACCATTATCTGACCAGAAAAGTAGCCGATTTCCTTGAACCCCTGCAAATTAATTTGAGAAAGATCCTAGGTTACCAGCACTGTTTGTCCCCAGAAAAATCCCCAGAATGGCAGTCACATAATATCACCCTAGTACAGTGGTGGCGAACCTATGGCACGGGTGCCAGAGGTGGCACTCAGAGCCCTCTCTGTGGGCACGCGTGCCATCGCCCCAGCCAGGCCCAGACCATCATTAAAGTGTCGAATTCTCTGCCAAATACTTTTAAGTAAATGAAAGCATTTGGGATTGCTTTCCTTACTTTGTTTGGATCATCTTAAATTAATGTATGAGTTGTTTTTTCTAAAGTAAAAGCTCAGTATTCAGGTTAAATTTTCGTGTTGGCACTTTGTGATAAATAAGTGGGTTTTGGGTCACAGTTTGGGCACTCGGTCTCTAAAAGGTTCGCCATCACTGCCGTAGTAGAACCAGCTACGCCCTGACCTGATCTCGTAACATCTCGGAAGCTAAGCAGGGTCGGCCCTGGTTAGTACTTGGATGGGAGACCACCAAGGAAGTCGGGGGTCGCTTCAGAGGCAGGCAGTGGCAAACCACTTCTTGAAAGTCTCTTTGCTTCGAAAACCCCGTGGGGGCACCCTAAGCCAACTATGACTTCAGGGCAAAAAAAATTAACCAAGTTGATGGGGGGGGGCACATGTGACATCAAAAACGCTTGTTAAAATAAATGTCTTTTACTTAAAGAATAAAACTGAAGAGAGCTTGAATGGAGACATATGTGCGAAGAACTTCTCCAAAAATACTTTCCTCCCTTTCTCAAAATACTAGAACTGGAGTACATCCAATGAAGCTGATGGGCAGTAGATGCAGGACAAGCAAAAGGAATGTGGAATCTGCTGTCAGAGGCTGTAGTGATGGCCACAGGAATAAACAGCTTTAAAAGGGGATTAGAGAGATTCATGGAGAAGTCTATCAGTGGCCACCATCCATGGTGACTAAAGGGAAACCTCCACATTCAGAGGCAGTCTACCTCTGAATCCCAGTGCCAGGAAGCAGCATCAGGAAAAGGCCTCAGTCTCTCTGACCTCCAGAGGAAGTGGCTGGCCACTGTGTGGGACAAGATGTTGGACTAGATGTACACATGAGGCTGCCTTATACCGAGTCAGTCCATCAAGGTCAATATTGTCTACTCGGACTGACAGCAGCTGTCTGGGGTCCCAGGCAGAGATCTTTCACATCACATCCTGTGTGATCCTTTTAACTGGAGATGCCCTGGAGCCTTCTGCGTGCCAGCAGGGCCGGCCCCAGCTTATTTTGCACCCTAGGCAAGGATCCCTTCTGCGCCCCCCCCCTCCCCATGCGCCCACCAATTAAAAAAAATAAATGCATTTTAGGAAGAATGAAAAACACAAATAATCAAGAAACTTCCAGACTATGGGGCTGGGTTCAGTTTGGCGCCCCTAAGGGCCGTCCCGCTCCAGGCGATCGCCTAGTTCGCCTAGTGAGTGAGCCGGCCCTGCGTGCCAGGCAGATGCTCTACCACTGAGCCACAGCCCGTCTGGTCTGATCCAGAAGGGCTCTTTTTATGCTCTTAACCTGGAAAGAAATTCTTCTTGAAAAGGTGGGGGCGGCTCACCCGGGACGGAGGACATGGGTGCTGGATTTGCAGCCTGACTCGCCTGCAGGTTGAGGAAGAAAGGTGTGGTCAGGGAAGGTGTGGAACTAGCTCGGATAAGGCAAAAATGAAGGGCTGCCCATCTGTCTAGCAGACGATTCGGAAGGAGGAGGACTGGGAACGTCAGTTTGGCTTTCCAGTTGTTCCCCATTTGTTTTTGTTTTTTCAGTGACTCCATCAGTGTTCCCATGATCCCCCTGGGGCTGAAGGAGACCAAGGAACTGGATCTAGCAGGACCCTTGCAGGTAAGAGAACCCTCTGCTGACTGGGGTGTGGGATGACGCACCCTTCTTAGGGGAAGCTGATACGAGGCACCAGGCAGCGGCAGTCATTTGAGGCGTGACAGATTTTCTTGCAGCGCGGTGAAAGGGGCAATCTCTGCGTCAGGGAATATTAGGAAAGGGATTGAGAATAAGCTGTCTGATATTGTAATGCCCTTGTACAACTAAGGGTGGGGGGACGTGTTTGTAAAATTACGCACAGGGGGGAGAGAGTTCCCCCTTTCCCAAAAGACTAGAACGTGAGGGCGTCCAATGAAACTGTTGGGCAGTAGGTTCAGGACAGACAAAAGTTACGAGTGATCAAAATGCGGGATTTGCTGTGATGGCCACAGGAATAAACAGCTTTAAAAGGGGTTTAGATTCATTCTATCAATGACTATTCACTGTGGTGACTGAGGGGGAACCTCCACATTCAGAGGCACTAAGCCCCTGAAACCCAGAGCTAGGAGGCAACCTCACGGGAAGGCCTCGGCCTCTCTGCCCTGTTCTTAGCCCTCCAGAGGACCTGGTTGGCCTCTGTGTGAGACAGGATGCTGGACTAGATGGACCCTCACTGGTCCGATCCAGCAGGGCTCTTCTGATGTTCTTCTCAGGGGAAGGCCTTGGCCTCTCTGCCCTGTTCTTGGCCCTCCGGAGGAACTGGTTGGCCCCTGTGTGAGACAGGATACTGGACTAGACGGACCCTCCCTGGTCTGACCCAGCAGGGCTCTTCTGAGGTTCTCATCAGGGGAAGGCCTTGGCCTCTCTGCCCTGTTCTTGGCCCTCCAGAGGAACTGTTTAGCCGCTGTGTGAGACAGGAGGCTGGACTAGATGGACCCTCACTGGTCCGATCCAGCAGGGCTCTTCTCATGTTCTTATGTAATACCCAGATACTATTTTGCACATGCCAAGGCACAAAGCACAAGGAGCTGCGGTGGCTCAAGTGGTTTAGACGCTGAACTGCAGGCTGCGGAAGGTCGGTAGTTCAGCAGACCCGAGTGCCGCATGACGGAGTGAGCTCCCGTCTCTAGTTCCAGCTCCTGCCAACCTAGCAGTTCGAAAGCAAGAAATTGCAAGTAGATTAATAGGTACCACTTCAGTGGGAAGGTAACAGCGTTGCGTGCGCCTTGGTGTTTAGTCATGCTGGCCACATGACCACAGAAATGTCTTCGGACAGCGCTGGCTCTTCGGCTTTGAAACGGAGATGAGCACCGCAACCCTGGAGTCGGATTCGACTGGCTTTCGAGCAAGGGAACCTTTACCTTTTAAGGCACCTTCATTCAGGCGCAAGGGTTGCATACAGTTCAGGGTCACCAAGGTTTGGTCTTTCTCTGTTGCCTTCAGCTGGTTTCTAGTTTACAAACATGGACACCTGCCATTTCTTTGCCAACCCTTTGACTTGCCACAAAACCCAATGGGTTGGATCCCACATGGTATGCTAGGGAAACAATGGCACTTTCTTCTGGCACACAGATCCTTCCCTTGTGCAAGAGGCACAGAGCGTCTGGTGTGAGCGGACGGTGCTGTGTGTCAGCTGCAGGTGTCACTTGCCCCTAGCAGGGCAGGTCTGTGAGATCCAACCCAGTACTCTCCAAAACCTCCCATGCTGAGCTTGGTTTGTGTATGTATTGGTTAGCTTATTATCTGAAATATTTATACCTGGGCTGTACTTTAATGAGGCACATTCAGCATGGTAAATCAAAAGCACATTCACTTAGAATCATAGAGTTGGAACAGGGAGCTCCAGGGTCATCTAGCCCAACCCCCTGCACAAAACAGGAAACTCACAAATACCTCCCCACCCCCAGTGGCTCCTGTGCCACACCCAGAAGATGGCAAAAAGCCCTCCAGGATCCCTGGGGGCCAAACTGGCCTGGAGAAAAATTCCTTTCTGACCCCAAAGTGGCGATCAGCATTTCCCTGGGCGTGTCAGAAAGGGCCACGAGAACTAAGCACTGAAGCAACCCTCCCTCTCATGAACTGCCCGAGTTCACAGAATCCGCATTGCTGTCAGACGGCCATCCAGCCTCTGCTTGGAAACCTCCTGAGAAGGAGAGCCCACCACCTCCCGAGGAAGCCTGTTCCACTGAGGAACCGCTGCAAATGTCAGGAAGTTCTTCCTAATGTTTAGCCGAAAACTCTTCTGATTCGATTTCAACCCGTTGGTTCCGGTCCAACTTCCTGGGGCAACAGAAAACAACTCCATACCATCCTCAGTTTAAATCGGTTTTAAAAATCAGTTTTAAAAAATCCCGCTCATGAAGACCAAAAAGGTCACTGTATCCCATTGTAAAACACAAATTTGTACGGCCTGATATTGGAGAGTCCTAGGTCAGGAGAGGGACAAATATACCCCGGCTGATCTCAGAGCCCCAGCAGGGTCGGTCCTGGTTAGTACTTATAATGGGAGACGACCAGGGGGAGTCCAGGGTCACTCCGCAGAAGCAGGCCATGGCGAACCACCTCTGAACATCTCTTGCCTTAAAAGCCCTCTGGAGTTGCCGTAAGTCGGCTGTGACTTGACGGAGCATTCCACCACTACTGGGCCAGGAGGAGTGTTACCTGACGCTGCCACCACTCTGGTTCCAAGCTCCCTTGAGAAGGCCCAGAGCACCCTCCCAAGACCTTCAGACCTCCCTTTTGGCCGAATAACAGGCGTGAGGACCAGGCAGACTGTCCTCAACTCCCAGCTCTGTGGAGTTACTTCCTGAAAGGACCGGGAGTCGTGGGGAACCTTGGCAAAAAAAAATGGCAGGCTAAAAAGGGACGTGATTCTAACCCAGAGCTCTAGTCCACCGGCCCTCCTGCTACAGCAGAACCTCGTCAGTCTTTAGAGGTGCCACAAGTTTCAGGTTTGTTTTCGCCGCAACCTGCTTGGCGTGGCCACCCCTCCTGTCACGGCTCAGGTGGGGTGTCACCTGATGCTGCCACCACTCTGGTTCCAGGCTCCCTTGAGAAGGCCCAGAGCACCCTCCCAAGACCTTCTGACCTCCCTTTTGGACAAATAACAGGCGTGAGGACCAGGCAGAGTGAACAATGAAAATAGTTTATTTTATAGGAGGTCAAACAAACAAGATGCAGAATAATAACAGTAAGTGGGTGAAAAAAAAGACATCAAATGCCCTAATGCGTCTAAATATACTGTCCCTAGCTCACTATCTGCAGTGGCCTTAGACTACTCACCCTTCTCTCAGGATGAGGGTTTCTTCCCTGCAGCAGCCTTCCTTCTGGCTCTGCCCTCTGGGAAGAAGAACAGCTTTTCCTGCTGCTCCAGATCTTTTATTCCAAGCCCCTCCTCTTTTCCTATTGGTCAATTTTGGCTCCAAAACCTCTCAGGGGATTCTGGGAGTTGTAGGCCCAGCCAGGCTCCCTGGGCCTAGTAGGCCTCCGGTGGCACAGCCCAGATCATGACAAGGAGTATCAAAGCACTTTCAAGGGTTCCCATTTCTGGCTATTTCTGTAGCCCACAAAGATCTTTGTAGCAACCCAGAGGGGGAGGCGTTGGCAGCCTCCTGCTGTGACTCCCCTGCACTTGCCCGTGGCAATTCAAGCCGCAGCTGTGCTTGTGAGCTAAGGGGCATGTGCTCTTCTAAAAAAATATCTTTCTTGTCCTATGGAAAAGGGGTGGGACGAAAGATCTGAGTGAAATTCCCGACTTCCTCCGCCTTCTCTTCCCCCTCCCCTTCATTTGTGCCCTCCTAGGAGATGATCCGGGACCACTATGGCGAGGACGGTGCCTTGTACGAGGCTGAGATCAAAGAGTTTGTGGAGCTGCGGCAAGTAAGTGGGCCTTTCCTTTTCTTAGGAGGGAAACGATCATGCTCAGGATTCTGGTTCGTCCTTGTACCAACGGAACACGCGGGCCTCTTTCCACATTCCCCCCCCCCAAGATGTGCACTCGTATCTTTTCTTCCCACTTGCAAACCATCCACATGCTGCCTATCGTTGTTATAATTAATTTTATTTTCAAAATTTATTTAAAATGTTTATCAGCTGTCTTTTCTGCCCTGCAGAGATCATGGTAGCTGACAATCTTTTTTTTTTTGTTAAGTAAATTTTGATTGGAAATTGAAAACTTATGACAATCAGAACATCAGATATCTGAATTAGAACAACAATGCAATATTTCACCAACAGCACCTTAATGTCAGACTTCTGGAGAAATCGGTTCCCAACAACAGTCATTCTAAAGAATGGAAAGTTCATTGAGACATTGATAGTATCCAGACTCTTAACATTTCTGTGTTAGAACTGGGGGAAAGCACGCAAAACCCTAATGGCCTGGGGCCAATGACACCTAAGCTAGGAAATAATGGTCCATAGTTCCTAGGCGAAGGATGATGCCAGGTGTGACTGGGGCTCAAGGTTACTTGTCTGGGCCGAATAAGATAACGAAAGCAACAGCGAAGTGGCGAAAGGAGACATTCTTCCCACTCCCCTAACTTCCCATGGCAACCAAGCCTGAGAAAGTGGGCAAAGTTGACACTTAAGACAACAATCTTTAAACAAAACCCATAAGCAGTAATCATACAAAACAAATGCAACTATTACCAAACGTTTATAGGAGAAGGCAGTCTAAATACCCTAACTTTAGAGCTAAAAAGCAAACAGGAATATAGAAGAGTGTGAATATAGGACTTCTATTCGACATTACTTCAGAGGAGAGACAATATATAGTGGTACTGGTGTTCCAAACCATGTTTGGATCTGACAATTTGGTGAGAGCCAGTTTGGTGTCGTGGTTGAGTGTGCGGACTCTAATCTGGGAGGACCAAGTTTGATTCCCCACTCCTCCACTTGCACCTGGCTGGATGTCCTTGGGCAAGCCGTAGTTCTGATAAAAGCTGTTCTTGAAAAAGAGCAGTTTCTGTCAAGAGTCTCTCAGCCTCACCTACCTCACAGGGTGTCTGTTGCGGGGAGGGGAAGGGGAAAGAGTTTGTCAGCCGCTCTGAGACACCTTTGGGTAGTGAAGGGTGGGGTATACATCCAATATCTTCTTCTTCTAACTAAAACAACCATTGTAAAAAATGCATAAGAAGCTTTTTGACTGTGTGGCTGTTTCCACTTCTGTGGCTGAATGCCCTCTCTCTCCCTCATCCTTCCTGGCTCCCTCTTTCTCGTCCCAAACAGGCCATGCGAACACCTAGCCGAAATGAGGCAGGCCTGGAGCTGCTCAGGGAATACTACAGTCAACTTTACTTCCTGGACAACCGTTTCTTCCCCCCCAATAAGAACTTGGGGGTCTTCTTTCACTGGTTAGTAAGGCCGCCTTGTTCGCGCTTCAGGAGCGAGTGTTTGTGTTTAATTTAATTTAGTTAAAATCTGGCTTTATATACAGTGCAAAGAAATCTGACGACGGTTTTACATCCCACAGTGAGTCAAGCGAGTGTTTTTTTATTTCTGTCGATGGGAACAAATTGTGCCCAGGCTTCCAATGCCAGCTGCACTGACAGTTTGGGTTTCATCAGAGCATAAGACAAGCCAATGTTGGATCAGGCCAATGGCCCATCCAGTCCAACACTCTGTGTCACACAGTGGACAAACCCCAGGGGCCACCAGGAGGTCCACCAACGGGACCAGAGCTCCAGAAGCCCTCCCATTGTGGCCCCCCAAGCACCGGGAAGACAGAGCATCACTGCCCCAGACATAAGAACATGAGAAGCCATCTTGGATCAGGCCAGTGACCCATCCAGTCCAACACTCTGTGTCACACAGTGGTCTAAACCCAGGGGCCATCAGGAGGTCCACCAGTGGGGCCAGAACTCCCGAAGCCCTCCCATTGTGGCCCCCCAAATGCCAAGAGCTTCCCTCCCCAGGATAGAGTGTTCTGTCTGTACCTTCTGGCTAATAGCCACTGATGGACCTCAGCTCCGTATGTTTATCCAGTCCCCTCTGAAAGCTGTCTGCCCTTGTGGCCGCCACCGCTTCCTGCAGCGGTGAATTCCACGTGTTAACGACTCTTTGGGAAAAGAAGTACACTCCAAACATGGCTGTAGAAAATCCAGAGTGTGTTTTGGGTCCCATGAGGGGGGGGAGTGTTTGTGTAGCAGGCTAGGGAAGCTCCATAACCTGGAGACTTTCAGAGGATGTGTGTAAAGCACCCTCAAGTCGCAGCCAACCTTCGGCGACCCCAGCAAGGTGCTTTCCCGGCAAGGGAGAAGCAGAGGTGGTTGGCCGTCGCCTTCCTCTGCAGAGCCTTCCTTGCTGGTCTCCTATGCAAGTACTAACCCTGCTTAACTTCGACCAGCAACAGGCTTTCAAGGCAAATGAGAAGCAGAGGTGGTTTGCCATTGCCTTCCTCTGCAGAGCCTTCCTTGGTGGTGTGCCTTGCAAGCACTGACCTTTCTTAGCTTCCCCCGGCAAGGGAGGAGCAGAGGTGGTTGGCCATTGCCTTCCTCTACAGAGTCTTCCTTGGTGGTCTCCCGTCCAAGTAAAACAGGAGGAAGAAGAAGAGATTGGATTGATACCCCGCCCTTCACTACCCGAAGGAGTCTCAGAGCGGTTTACAGTCTCCTTTCCCTTCCCCTCCCCACAACAGACACCCTGTGAGGTCGGTGGGGCTGAGAAAGCTCTTTCGAGAACTGCCCTTGAGAGAACAGCTCTGAGAGAACTTGTGATTGACCCAAGGTCACACCAGCAGCTGCATGTGGCGGAGTGGGGAATCAAACCCTGGTTTCCCCAGATTAGAGTCCGTGCTCCTAATCACTACACCAAACTGACCCTGCTTAGCTTCCCAGACCTGACGGGCTACACCGTGCCATGTTCCCTCATAGCGTCTTAGAGGCCAACAAGATTTTCGGCGTATAACCTTCCGAGAGTCTGACGGAGGGAGCTTTGACTCTTGAACGTTTACACCCCTTATTGGTCTCTGAGGTGCTCCTGGACTTGAATCTAGCTCCGTAACCTGGAGCACAACAGCCAGGCAGAGCGGACCCGAGAGAGCCAATGGGTGTAACTCAGAAGGCGACGGCTGTCCAGGTTTTTGCACGAGCCCCATTGGGTTGGATCCGACAGATCCGTTCTGCCTGCAGAGGCTCTTTCTCCCAGTGCAAGGGGTTTTCTTCGCATGTAAGAGGCTCAGGAGAAAGCACTGCTCCTAGTGGGACAGATCTGCGGGTTCATCAGTGCCCAAGGATTGCTGTGGCAAACCGGCAGTGTTCCCTCTAAGCTGAGCTACTTTGTGAGTTTTTTAGCCTCTGGCTCACACATTATTGTCTCTGCTCAGGAAGGAGGGCTCCAGAGCAAACCAATTTATGCAGCAACCAAATCGCTCGCTCGCAACTTTAACGCCAGTAGCTCACAAAGTAGAGTTTTTGCTCACAAGACTACACAGCTTAGAGGGAACATTGCAAATCGGTGCTGCTACTTCACTTAGAAGTCTTGGTGCAACTCTTGAGTGAATTCTGTTTCCCCTGTCACACCCCTGTAGACAGTCATGTGATTGTTTGGTGTAGTGGTTAGGAGCGCGGACTCTAATCTGAGAGAACCGGGTTTGATTCCCCACTTCTCCACATGCAACCAGCTGGGTGACCTTGGGCAAGCCACAGTTCTCTCAGAGTAATTCCCTCAAGAGAAGTCCTCGAAAGAGCTCTCTCAGCCCCACCTGCCTCACAGGGTGTCTGTTGTGGGGAGGGGGAGGGAAAGGAGATTGTGAGCTGCTCTGCGACTCCGAGTGAAGGGCCGGGTATAAATCCAATCTCCTCCTCCTTTTTCTTCTTCTCATTTTTCTTGTTCTCCTTCTTCTCCCCAGTCCCCTCCACCTCCCCATTCCTGACATTGTCATTCATTGAAATACAGAAATAGAACCTGGGACTGGCAATCGGCTTTTTGTCCTTGGCTCAGCCCCCTGACCCATTAGAGAGAAGCAAACAGGACTTGGGGGGCGTGCATGCCAGATGAGGTTGACGCAGGTGTGTCAGTCCCATTCTCTCTCATTGTGCAGTAGCTCCGCCATCTCATTTTTGACAGCTGAGAGAGTTAAATATCTGCTTTCCCCACCCAAATCTTCTCTGGGCGGGGGGCGGCGGGGGAGAGGATTGGCTTCCCATTTGCTATGCGTTGTTCAGCAGACCTCCCTCTCGACAGGTATGACTCGCTGACCGGGGTCCCTTCACACCAGCGAGCGCTGGCCTTCGAGAAGGGGAGCGTCCTCTTCAACATCGGAGCACTGCACACCCAGATTGGAGCACGGCAGGATCGTACCACCTTGCAGGGCGTGGACTGCGCCATCGATGCGTTCCAGAAGGCAGCTGGTATGACAGCCGTTCCAGCGGGGGTGGGAATGGTAGTATAACACTGTAACCGTGCATACTCGACCTGCGTTTGGTTGCTTTGATTTACTCAGGAGAATCAGCTTCACTGGGTAGCGGCGTGTGTGAACAAGATCTTGGGGTACAGGCGGACCGTGTGTTAAATATGAGCAGCCAGTGTGATGCGGCGACAAAAAAGGCTAATGCGATCTTGGGGTGTGTCAACAGAGACATAACATCCAAATCATAAGATGTCCTAGTCCCGCTAATCAGGCCGCACTTGTAGCATTGTGTGCAGTTCTGGAGGCCTCACTTCAGAAAGGACATCGACAGAATGGAGCTGATGCAGAGGAGAGCGACGCAGCCCTACGAGGAAAGGCTGAGGGACTTGGGGATGTTCAGTTGGGAGAAGAGGAAGTTGAGGGGGGACAGGATGGCTCCCTTGAAGTATTTGAAGGGCTGTCACTTAGAGGAGGGCAGGGAGCTGTTGGCAGCAGAGGAGAGGACTCGCAAGAATGGGAGCGGTGGCGCAGGCAGTTCAATGCCTGCATTAACAACACTAGTGAACAGCCACTATGGCTGTTCGAGACCCACCGCAGCCAGGGTGAGCTCCCGGCCCAAGTCCCAGCTCCCGCCCACCCAGCGGCTCGAAAGCGTAACCGCAAGTAGACAAATGGGTACCTGCCCTAGGTTGGCAGGGGGCACCCTCCTCCTGATGGTGTGTGTCAGGAGTTTTGGCGGCGGCGGCAGCGATACGGCAGTG
Organism: Gekko japonicus; assembly: GCF_001447785.1. Taxonomy (NCBI): domain Eukaryota; kingdom Metazoa; phylum Chordata; class Lepidosauria; order Squamata; family Gekkonidae; genus Gekko; species Gekko japonicus. The sequence goes on from NW_015169328.1 coordinate 39,384, forward strand.
GAGCAGAGGCGACCTGTGGATACGGCGGCAACGGAGACCGGATGGAGGCGGAGCTACGGCAGCGGGATGGCGGCGTGATGGTGTGACGATGCAGCGTGGCGGAGCCTAAGGGTCAAAGGCCGGAACTGCAATCAGGAGCTGCCGCGCACCGGAGGAGTCCATCAGGAGCCTGCCGCTGGAGTCCCTTCCCAAACTCCGCCTTCCTCATGCTCCATCCCCAAACCTCTTAAGCATTTCCCAAGCCGGCGTTCAGAAAGCGGAGTGGGAAAAGTGGATTGAGGGGGGAAATTTTCTCCCTTTCCCACATTACTAGAACTTGGGATTGGCTAATGAAATACACGAACAGTAGACTCAAGGACGTTCTTCACACTGAGCACTGTTAACTTGTGGAACTCACTGCCACAGTGTGGCCACTGCCTAAGTGATGGTCACTTAGGGTTGGCAGCTCTGGGTTCGGGGAATTTCTGGCAATTTGGGGGTGGAGTCTTAGGAGGGCAGATTCAGCGGGATGTAATTCCACGGAGACCAACGTCCCCTCTAAGCTGTGGAGTCTTGTGAGCAAAAAATCTACTTTTTGAGCTACTTGGCGTTAAAGCTGTGAGCGAGCAATTTGGCTACTGCATAAATGAGTTTGCTCTGGAGCCCTCCTTTCTGAGCGAAGGCAAAAATGTGTGAGCCGGAGGCTAAAAAACTGAGCTAGCTCACACTGACTCGGCTTAGAGGGAACACTAGTTACAACCAATGCTCCCTCTAAGCTATGGAGTCTTGTGAGCAAAAATTCTACTCTGTGAGCTACTGGCATTAAAGTGGTGAGTGAGTGATTTGGCTACTGCATAAATGAGTTTGCTCTGGAGCCCTCCTTCCTGAGCGAAGGCAAAAATGTGTGAGCCGGAGGCTAAAAAAACTGTGAGCTTGCTCACACTAGCTCAGCTTAGAGGGAACACTGGAGCCCACCCCAGTGCTGTGCAGTACTTACCCGACGGACGGATCCAGCCTGTGACACCCCTCCCGTCTCTCTTGCAGGAGCCTTCAACTACCTGAAGGAGAACTTCTCCAACGCTCCCAGCCTGGACATGAGCGCCCCGTCCTTGAACATGCTGGTGCACCTGATGATCGCGCAAGTGCAGGAGTGCGTCTTTGAGAAGGCCCTCCTCCTCCGGGCCCAGAGCGACTTCCTCACCTGCCTGCAGCTGGCGCAGGAAGCTGCCAGGGTAACCGTTCTTCTTATTGCTATTAATTAAATTTCTGGATCGACCAGCCCCGAGGACACAGGGGTCTGGGCGATTTGCAACAGATTATAAACCCAATGCCGAAATACAGATTAAAGTCAACCAATCAGTTATTCTTAGTTTAATAGTCTCCAGATGGTGTCCATAATTTAACCCAAAACCGACTCTCTCGACCAGAGTTCCCTCTAAGCTGAGTGAGTGTGAGCTAGCTCACAGTTTTTTTACCCCCTGGCTCACACATTTCTGTCTTCGCTCAGGAAGGATGGGGCTCCAGAGCAAACTAATTTATGCAGTATCCCAATCGCTCGCTCACCACTTTAAGGCCAGTAGCTCACAAAGTAGAATTTTTGCTCACAAGACTCCACAGCTTAGAGGGAGCATTGAAGGGGACTGAAAACAGATCAGCCAGTATTGTCATGCCCCGATATAAATCTGTGGTGTGGCCTCATTTGGAGTCCTGTGTACAGTCCTGGTCACCGCACCCCAAAAGATATGATAGCATCGGAAAAGGTGCAGAAAAGGGCAACTAGAATGAGTAAGGGGTTGGAACACTTTCCCTATGAAGAAAGGTTAAAGTGCTTGGGGCTCTTTAGCTTGGAGGTACGACGGCTGAGGGGTGACATGATCGAGGTTTCCAAGATTAGGCATGGGATAGAGAAGGTGGAGAAAGAAGTCTTTTTTTCCCTTTCTCACAATACGAGAACTTGTGGGAACGCCATGAAATTAATGAGCAGTAGACTTAGAACAAAAGGAGCTGCGGTGGCTCAAGTGGTTAAGATGCTGAACTGCAGGCTGTGGAAGGTCGGTAGTTCAGCAGTTTGAGACCTGAGTGTGCCACATGACGGAGTGAGCTCCCGTCTCTAGTTCCAGCTCCTGCCAACCTAGCAGTTCGAACGCAAGTAATTGCAAGTAGATAAATAGGTACCACTTTGGTGGGAAGGTAACAGCGTTCTGTGCGCCTTGATGTTTAGTCATGCCGCCCACATGACCCCGGAAACGTCTTCGGACAGCGCTAGCTCTTCTGCTTGGAAACGGAGATGAGCACCGCAACCCTAGAGTCGGATTTGACTGGCTTTTAAGCAAGGGAACCTTTACCTTTTTAGACTTAGAACAGATCAAAGGAAGTCCTTCTTCACCCAAAGAGTCATTGACATGTGGAATTCACTGCTGCATGAAGTGGTGGCGGCTACAAGCTTCAAGAGGGGATTAGATGAAGATGTGGAGCAGAGGTCCACCTGTGGCTATTAGCCACAAGGTAGAGATGGAACACTCCGTCTGGGGCAGTGATTCTCTGTATTCTTGGTGCTTTGGGAGGGCCACAGCTGGAGGGCTTCTGCAGTCTTGGCCCCGCTGGTGGACCTCCTGATGGCACCTGGGTTTTGGCCACTGTGTGCCACAGAGTGTTGGACTGGATGGGCCATTGGCCTGATCCAACATTGGCTTCTGTTCTTATTAACTGCCGTAGAGCACCCGCTTCCCTGGCACTCTTGAGAGGGAGCCAGTGTTGGCCCATGTTTTTAACTTGTTACCTGCCCTGAGAACTTGCGGCGCAGGAGAGGAGGGCTAAAAGTTTAAATATATTAATAACGAAACAGACGTGGGTCTGCTCTCTGCTTCCTGTGGCCCACGCCAGCCGACCATGACTCCTCCGCGTCCTCGGTCATGCCTTTGGGGGAAGAAGCCCCCTGCTCACCCACAGCTCTTTCCTGTCCTTGTTCCCCCTCCCCCCCCCCAGGTGGACGAGGTGTACTCTCTGGTGTATCAGACCACGACCCAGCCCCACATGAAGGACTACGTCCCGTTCTCATGGACCACCATGGTGCACGTCAAGGCGGAGCACTTCAAGGCCCTCTCCCACTACTACGCTACCATCGCCCTTTGCGACTGCCCACGTGAGTACCCCGGCACCCCGACAGGCAGGAGGGGGCTCCTGCTCCGTCTTCAAGCACTGGGTTTTGCCTTCAGGGGAGCCCGGGTTCAGTCCCAAGTGGGCAGGGGTCTCCAGGGACAGGGCCAAGTCCTTGGCAGCCTCTGGCAGCCAATTCCACATTTTAATCCCTCTCCTAAGCGGAGCTCCGCCTTGATTATTTCATTGTCTTCAGTGGGCTTAGAAAGGTGTGACTCTGCTGAGCATCTCTGCGAAGGGTCTCCCCGGAAGACCCCTGTTCTGGGATAGGGAGGACACGGGCTTCTTCCACTGCGTTTGGCCACCTTCCGTCTCTTCCCCCGAGTTAAGCCTCTTCTTGGATGTGTTCTGTGCAGCTGCGTCCGAAGTGGATCTCCCAGACCACGAGAAAGCGTTCCTCCAGTTCCACGTCAGCGAGCCGGAGGGGCCGGCCCCCTGCCAGCTTTTACAAGACCCAGAGGAGCGAAGGAAACTGGGTAAGTGCTCTGCCAGGGCGCCCTCTCCTGCGGGAGCGCACAGGAGCGGCGCTCTGGCAGTAAGGAATCCAGGGAGCGGGCACATGCAACAAGCCCCGCCCTCTGCTCCCAACAGCCCTCAGTCAAGCCACGAGGAGCAAGAAGCCCCCCCCC
>NW_015169328.1:43194-47243 GCF_001447785.1 Gekko japonicus
CTCCGCGGTGAGGGCCGATCCTCACACCCCCCCCCCCCCAATAGCTAGCAACCCAAAACAGTCCAGTGGAGCCTGAGCAGTGGGTGTTGCCTTCTGACACACTTCCGGTGATGTCAGGGGGTGTGGCATATGCTAATAAGTTATGCTAATGAGCTCCGGCACATCTTTTTCTACGAAGTGACCCCTGGGGACGACTATAGTAAAAAGCCAAGTAGGGATTGGGAGAGAGTTCTTACGCCGTATGCAGGCAGGAGTCTGTCTTTCCGTGGCAGAGGCCTCGTGGAGCGGCAGGGGCATTGCTGCTTGCGGTGGGCACGCGCCGTCCCACCGCTGTCCGCTTGCGAGCATTGCAGGGTTTTGCTGTGTTTCGGAAACCGGCGGACGCTTTCAGACCAGAGACGGCAGGTTGGACCCCACAGGCCTCTTCCGCTGGTGGGGGTGTCCTCCCCCAGCAGAAAGAAACTTCTCCAACGCAGAGGGCGTGAGGCTCCATCCTCTAGCAGAATTGGCCCCTGGGATCCAGACGGCTGCAGAGCAAAGGGAGTGAGATTTTAACCATGTGGGAAATGATGCTTCCACCAGCGTGCCGACTTATTTTTTTCTGTTGCCCCAGAATCAGCAGGTTGAAATTAAATCAAAAGAGTTTTGGGCTAAACATTAGGAAGCACTTCCTGGCCGTTTGCGCGGTTCCTCAGTGGAGCAGGCTTCCTCGGGAGGTGGGGGCTCTCCTGCTTTGGAGGTTTTCAAGCAGAGGCTGGATGGCCCCATCTGACAGCAATGCGGATTCTGCAAACTTGGGCAGATCCCGAGAAGGGGAGGGCAGGAAGGGGTTGCCTCAGTGCTCAGTTCTGGTGGCCCTTTCTTACACGCCCAGGGAAATGCGGATCACCACGTTCGGGTCAGGAAGCAGTTTTTCTCCAGGCCAGTTTGGCCGGGGATTCTGGAGGTTTTTTGTCATCTTCTGGGCGTGGAACAGGGGGTCACTGGTGATGCTCCCTCTAAGCTGTGGGGTCTTGTGAGCAAAAATTCTACTTTGTGAGCTACCGGCATTAAAGTTGTGAGCAAGCGATTTGGCTGCTGCATCAATTAGTTTGCTCTGGAGCCGTCCCTCCTGAGTTAAGACAAAAATGTGTGAGCCGGAGGCTAAAAAACTGTGGGCTAGCTCACCCTAACTCAGCTTAGAGGGAACACTGGTCACTGGCAGTGTTCCCTCTAAGCTGAGTTAGGGTGAGCTAGCTGTGTTTATTAGCCTCCGGCTCACACATTTTTGTCTTGGCTCAGGAAGGATGGGGCTCCAGAGCAAACTAGTTTATGCAGCAGCCAAATCGCTCGCTCACAGCTTTAATGCCAGTCGCTCACAAAGTAGAATTTTTGCTCACAAGACTCCACGGCTTAGAGGGAGCACCGGTCAGAGATGTGCCACAGTGGAATCGGCTACCTGGGGAGGTGGTGGACTCCCCCTCACGGGCTGTCTTTAAGCAGCGGCTGGACAAAACGCTTGTCAGGGATGCTCTCGGCTGCTCCTGCACTGAGCGGGGGGGTTGGAATAGATGGCCTGTGGGGCCCCTCTCGACTCTCTGGGTGCTGCTGTCCATGAAGCCGCGCAAAGGCCCCAAGAAGGCCTACGTGGTGCACAGAGGTGACGCTGCTCCACTTTTGCTCTCTGGTGCCTCTCCGCAGGGAAGGCGCACCTGAAGAAGGCCATCATGAGGCACGAGGAGGCCATGCGGCTGCACGGCCTGTGCAAGATCCTGCGGAAGATGGACATCCTCCAGGAGGTGCTCTGCTTCGCCCACAAGCGCTCCCTCAGCAAGTACGCGGAGATCGACCACGAGGAAGACTTCTTCGAGACCGTGGATGCTCCCGATGTCCACCGTAAGTGAGCCGGCAGGCGGGGGCTTGGTGGCCTGGGCCGGGCCGGGCCTGACTTTTGCGTTTAGAAAAGAGACAACTAAAGGGGAAGGGGGGACATGAGAGAGGTTTATGAAATTATGCCTGGGGCGGAGAGAGAGGACAAAGGGGGAACTTCTTCTCCCTCTCCCAAAAGACTAGAACTCGAGGGCCTCCAGTGAAGTGGATGGGCAGTAGGTTCGGGACAGACGAGGGAATACTACTTTACGCAGAGAGTGATTCAGATGTGGAGTTCACTGCCAGAGGATGGAGTGATGGCCACAGGAATAGATAGCTTTAAAAGGGAATTAGATTAATGGAGGATCAGTCTATCAGCAGCTACTACCCATGGTGACTGAGGGGAACCTCCACAGTCAGAGGTACTAAGCCTCTGAATCCCAGAGCCAGGAGGTAACATCAGAGGAACTGGTTGGCCACGGTGTGAGGCAGGATTCTCGACGTGATAGGCCACTGGTCTGATCCAGCAGGGTTCTTCTGATGTTCTGATCAGGGGAAGGCCTCGGCTTCTGTGCCCTGCTTTTGGCCCTCCAGAGGAACTGGTTGGCCACTGTGTGAGATGGGGTGCTGGACTAGATGGACTGTTGGTCTGATCCAGCAGGGCTCTTCTGATGTTCTGATCAGGGGAAGGCCTCGGCTTCTGTGCCCTGCTGTTGGCCCTCCAGAGGAACACGTTGGCCCCTGTGTGAGGCAGGATGCTGGACTAGAGGGACCCTCACCAGTCTGACCCAGCAGGGCTCTTCTGGTGTCCTTATCAGGGGCAGGGCTCGGCCTCTCTGCCCTGTTGCTGGCCCTCCAGAGGAACTGGTTGGCCACTGTGTGAGACGGGGTGCTGGACTGGATGGACCCTCACTGGTCTGATCCAGCAGGGCTCTTCTGATGTCCTTATGAAGGCCTCGGCCTCTCTGCCCTGTTGGTGGACTTCCAAAGGAACTGGTTGGCCACCCTGTGAGACAGGATGCTGTGGACTGGATGGAACACTGGTTGTCACTCCTAGCAGCATAGATTTAAGAGACTGAGCTCTGAGCGCTATTTTTACAGGATAATTGTGTCCCAAGGCAGTCTTGACATTTGTCCCTCAAGATAACAACCAAAAATGGCTTTCCCAGGACAGACAAAGACTCGGAAAACCTTGTGACAGTTTGCATGAGAATTGAGGTCGGGTGTAAATGGAGGTGTTGATGTGCTTCTGATAAGATTAGCTAGGTGTGTCTCTGACTGGCTGAATACCCTTTCCAGGAATGGCCAGAGGGATGTTCTCAGGAGGGGTTTTGATGTAAAATAGGGTTTGGGCTGGCACTCTGATGGCTCTCTCCGGTGACTCAGAGGCTACACCAGTTTGGTGTAGTGGTTAAGTGTGCGGACTCTAATCTGGGAGAACCGGGTTTGATTCCCCACTCCTCCACTTGCACCTGGCTGAATGGCCTTGGGTCAGTCAGAAGCTGGTTGGGTGTAAACGGAGGTGTTGATGTGCTTCTGATAAGATTAGCTGGGTGTGTCTGTGACTGGCTGAATACCCTTTCAAGGAATGGCCAGAGGGATGTTCTCGGGAGAGGTTTTGATGTAAAATAGGGTTTGGGCTGGAGCTCTGATGGCCCTCTCCGGTGATTCAGAGGGCGAATGGATTCCTGATCAAACTAATCAAAGAGGAACCATGCCGCTTGGAAACCCTCCTTTTGTGCTAGGTGGGAAAGAGAGGAGCTGTCATTGTGAAAGAAATGCGGGTGTGCACAGGTGAGGGGAGGCTGACAGGATTATTGATCCAGGTTGAATGGGGTTGGCTCTGGGGCGAGGCAGGTCCATTGTCTGGCAGCTATGCAGATGTCGGGGCGGAGGGCTGGGTCTGGCCAAGAACTCACACCTTTCAGGGGTTTCGCCTGGGCATGATTCTGAGGCCTGCCTGCCTGCCTGGGATCCATCTTGTTTCTACTTTGGTCAAGTCTGCCTGGCGTACGTACTGCTGGGGGTGCTGCACGATGGGGGTGTTCTCCTCCATATTGGCTCTCAGTAAAGGGGGGGGGGTCTGCCCGCTCATGGGGTGAGTTCCAGCAGGGCTCTTCTGGTGTTCTTATGATTCCCCTACCCAAGTAGCTCAGCGCCGTCTGCTCCCTTTATTTATTTTGACTTTCTTTCTGGAGCTG
>NW_015169328.1:47931-53923 GCF_001447785.1 Gekko japonicus
CATGCCGGCCACATGACCACGAAAACGTCTTCGGACAGCGCTGGCTCTTCGGCTTTGAAATGGAGATGAGCACCGCAACCCTAGAGTCGGACTCGTCTGGCTTTCGAGCAAGGGAACCTTTACCTTTTACTTTATTTCTACCCCACGTTTCTCGCCAACGGGGACCCAAATTTAATTATTTTTTTTAAAAAAATTAATTTATTAGATTTATATGCTGCCCTCCCCAATGGGCTCAGGGCAGTGTACAACAAGTAAATATACCATCAAAGCAGTATTAAAATAACAGTTTATGTTTTGTTTTATTTTATTTTATATCATTTATATCCCGCCCTCCCCGCTCGCGGCCTCAGGGCGGCTTACAAAGGCACAAAAGTGCAATACAATACCACAAGTTAAAATAGTTAAGGCACAAAGTGCAATAAAATACAGATTAAAACAGTATAAGCAAAATACCCAACTCACAGGAGGCTATTTAAAATCATAAAATAACCATATAGTTATAATTATAAGTTGTCAGCTGTCTAGTCAGAACATGCTTGGGGGACAATTGGCCTGAAAGAATTGGGCAGAAAAACCCAGGGCGCCAGGAAAGCTGGAGGGAGGGAGAGAAGGGAGACGTCCACTGCCTCCACCAAATGCCCAGCGGAAGAGCTCCGTCTTGCAGGCCCCGCGGAACGGCAATAAGTCCGGCAGGGCCCTGATCTCACACGGGAGCTCATTCCACTAGGCAGGGGCCCAGGCCGGAAAAAGTCCTGGCCCCGGTCGAGGCTAGCCGGATGTCCCTGGGGCCCGGAACCACTAACAGATGTCGATTTGTGGACCTCAGTACCCCTCTCAGCCTATCATCCTTCTCTGCTTCATTTTATTCTCACAACAGCCCTGTGGAGGTAGGTCACGCTTTCATGGCAAAGTGTGGATTCGAACCTGGGTCACTCAGATCCTTGTCGGGTCCCAGATCTCTGGCACTTGGCTACACTACGCTGGCTCTCTGCACCTTGCCAGGGCAGCTCTCTGGAGTAGCTTAACGTGGAATGAAGGGATTGGGGATCCTCTACTCAATGTGTACGGCTTCGCAACCTTCGTAAATCGGTGGGATCCGGGACCAAAGGTACCCTCCCACGATAGAAGTGAGAATTCTGCATCAAGCCAAGCTGAATTCTGGGGACTGGAGAGATGATGCAGATGAGGCGTGCTTGTTTAATTTGTTTATTTACTTCATTTATAACAGTTTGGTGTAGTGGTTAGGAGCATGGACTTTAATCTGGGAGAACCGGGTTTGATTCCCCACTCCGCCACATGCAGCTGCTGGTGTGACCTTGGGTCTGTCACAAGTTCTCTCAGAGCTGTTCTCTCTCAGAGCTCTCTCAGCCCCGCCAACCTCCCAGGGTGTCTGTTGTGGGGAGGGGAAGGGGAAGGAGTTTGTAAGCCGCTCTGAGACTCCTTCGGGGAGTGAAGGGCGGGGTATAAATCCAATCCTTCTTCCTCCTCTTCTTTCCTTCCTCCCCACTGGGGATCCAGAGTGACTTAAGTTGTTCCCCTCGCCTCCTATTATCCTCACAACAACCCTGTGAAGTAGAACAGGTGGATTTGAGTCCAGTAGCACCTTAGAGACCAACAAATGTTATAGTGTGTAAGCTTTCAAGAGCCAAAACGCCCTTCGACAGTGTGTCTGACCTCTCACTCTTGAACACTTATGCCCAGAAATGCTTGTTGAGCCTCTAAGGCAGGGGTGTCAAACATGTGGCCCGGGGGCCGGATGAGGCCCCCGGAGGGCTTCCATCAGGCCCACAGTGGAACTGGCCGTCTCCTGCTTCCAGTTCTGCTGCTGCATCATAGCTTGCTTCGCCAGCCTCTCTCAATCGCTCAGCCATTCCATGTTCTAACCGGGGTCCTCGACTCAGGACTCTGAGCATGAGATTTCTGTGGCGGATGTCAATAAATCAGAAGTAGGTTTGCAGCTTACAGAGCTAATGTTTTAAGCATGTTTTTATTTTAAGTTAAAAAAACCACCCGTTTGTGTCCTTTATAAAGTTTATATCTCCGCTGCCTGGCATGACATTTTATGACACACGTGGCCCGGCCCAACGAGGTCTCATTTATGTCAGATCCGGCCCTCATAACAAATGAGTTCGACACCCCTGCTCTAAGGGGTTGCTGGACTCGTAACTGTTCCGCTGCCCACTGGTACGGCTGAAACTACCTGGGAAGCAGGTAAGGCTGCAGACATTTGACTGGCCCAGCATCACCTAGCAAGCGTCCATGGCAGAGTGGGATTCGAATCTGGGTCTCCCAGAGCCTAGGCCACCCCTCCAACCACAGCACCTCACAGGCTCTTCATTCAGTGTGCATGACCCATGCTGCTGACCTGATTCCGAGGTCACAGAATCCCTCCCTTTGGGCACTCGAGGCTTCACGGTTCCAAGCGTATCTCTGCAGACTTAAAGACTAGAAACTTGGTTCGCGGGAAGGAAAGAGAGGGCCAGTGTGCCGAAGCCAGTTTGGTGTCGTGGTTAAGTGCGTGGACTCTAATCTGGGAGAACCGGGTTTGATTCCCCACTCCTCCACTTGCAGCTGCTGGATGACCTTGGGCAAGCCATAGTTCCAACAAGAGCTGTCCTTGAAAGAGTAGTTCTTGAAAGAGCTCTCTCAGCCCCATCTACCTCACAGAGTTGCGGGGAGGGGAAGGGAAAGGAGTTTGTAAGCCGCTCTGAGAGTCCAAGTGAAGGGCGGGGTATAAATCTAATCTCTTCTTCTCTTCTTCAACCCTTTGTGTACAGAATCAAAATGTCCTTTTCACTCACCTTCCACCTGAACCACCAGTCGTAGGAAGCAGCGTCTGCCTGCCCCAGTCGTACAGCAGTTTTAACATTGTCTTCTGCCCCCACCCCACCCCACTCTCCTTTCAGCCAAAACGCATCAGAGACCAGAAATCAAATCCCCCAACTTCTCCAAGGTGAAGGTGACGGACATCTTCCATAGACTGGTACGTACCAAGGAGCAGAGGTTGAGGTTGACCAGCAGTTGAATCAGAGAACTGAAAGATGTTGGGAGGTCGGTGAACAGCGATATTGGAGACCACCTTAGAGACCAACAAGGTTTTTTGGGGGTATGAGCGTTCGAGAGTCAGTGCTCCCTTTGTCAGCATCTAGATGTTGTGTTGCAGACTAAGATGGCTTCCCTCTGAAACTGTCTGTTGTAGAAGGCCGTGGGGTTCAGCGCAAACCCCCCCACACCTGCCTTGCGCAGATAAATTAGCCCTCAGCACCAATGCTCCCTCTAAGCTGTAGAGTCTTGTGAGCAAAAATTCTACTTTGTGGGCTACTGGCATTAAAGTTGTGAGCGAGCGATTTCGCTGCTGCATGAATTAGTTTGCTCTGGAGCCATCCTTCCTGGAGCTGGAGGCTAAAAATCTGTGAGCCTAGCTCACTCTAACTCAGCTTAGAGGGGAACACTGCTCAAGAGCGGCATCTCCAATACATCTCCAACCAGGGGTCATTTTGTAGAAAAAGAGGTGCAGGAGCTCATTACCATAACTCATTAGCATAACTTATTTGCATATGCCACACCCCCTGACATCACTGGAAGTGTGTCAGAAGGCAATACCCACCGCTCAGGCTCCACTGGACTGCTTTGGATTGCTAGCTATTGGGGGGGGGACGTGCAGATCTGTCCTCGCAGGGGAGGGAGAGCTTGTACCTGAATAAAACTTGGTCTTAAGGGTGCCACCGGACTGTTTTGGATTGCTAGCTACGGGGGGGATGGGACGTGCAGATCTGCCCTCACAGAGGAGGGAGAGCTTGTACCTGAAGGTGGGCCGGGGAGGGGCTCTGCAACTTACCTGGCTGCTTCTTGGTCCTCATGGCCTGACTGAGGGCTGCTGGGAGCAGGGGGTGGGGCTTGTTGCATGTGCCCGCCCTCTGGGCTCCTTACTGCCGGAGCACTGCTCCTGTGTGCTCCCGCAGGAAATGACCCCTCCCAAGAGCAAGCCGTGGTGGTCTCACCCTGGCCGTGCCAGCAGCAGGAAGCGGGGGTGTGTGTGTCTCTCCTCAAAAATAAGGGTTCCGGCCTGGCCATTCGTGGGGCAGGGCTTTTGATTAAGGGGGCAGGGCCCCGGAACGCCCCACTGTAGCTACAGGCCCGTGTTGCACTGTTGCTCGGTCGGCAGGATATTTAGGTCCATCATCCCTCTTCCAGGATCTGTGTGTTCGTTCTTCCTGTTTCTAAAATTATGCTTGGGATGGGGGGGGGGGGTCATTTTTCTTCCCTCCCAAAATGAACAAATTCCAGTGTACCCAGTGAATTCGAGCGCCACGCAGGAGACGATTCATTCTAACATAGGGGCCTTGCATGTTACGGGAAAGGCTCCGCTCCAGCAGCTATCCCCAACTCCCAGCTCTGTGGAGTTACTTCCTGAAATGACCGGGAGTCGTGGGGAACCTTGGCAAAAAAAATGGCAGACTTAAAAGGGATGTGATTCTAACCCAGAGCTCTAGTCCACCGGCTACAGCAGAACCTCGTCAGTCACAAGTTTCAGGTGTGTTTTCACTGCAACCTACTTGGTGTGGCCACCCCTCCTGTCACGGCTCAGGTGGGGTGTCACCTGATGCTGCCACCACTCTGGTTCCAGGCTCCCTTGAGAAGGCCCAGAGCACCCTCCCAAGACCTTCAAACCTCCCTTTTGGCCGAATAACAGGCATGAGAACCAGGCAGAGTGAACAGATAAAATAGTTTATTGTATAAGGGGTCAAACAAACAAGGTGCCGAAATATAACAGTAAGTGGGTGAAAAGAAAAGACATCAAATGCCCTAACATGTCTAAATATACACTGTCCCCAGCTCACGATTCCAAGTGGCACTAGACTACTCACCCTTCCCTCAGGATGAGGGTTTCTTCCTGCAGCAGCCTTCCTTCTGGCTCTGCCCTCTGGGAAGAAGAACAGCTTTTCCTGCTGCGCCAGATCTTTTATTCCAAGCCCTCCTCTTCTATTGGTCAATTTTGGCTCCAAAACCTCCCAGGGGCTTCTGGGAGTTGTAGGCCCAGCCTCACCTACTGCTAGCCAGGCTCCCTGGGCCTAGTAGGCCTCTGGTGGCTCAGCCCAGGTCATGGCACCTCCTGTTTCCTGAGACGTGTGCTCTGCTTTCTCTAGGGTCCTCTTTCCGTGTTCTCTGCCAAGAACAAGTGGCACCCCCCTCGAACAGTTCGCCTGGTCCGAGGCGAAAACGGCTTTGGGTTCACCCTCCGAGGGGATTCCCCGGTCCTCATCGCCGGGGTTGTCGCTGGAAGCTGTGCAGCGGTGAGTGGCGGATCTTGGCCTCGTGAAGGCGCTGGGTCTGGTTTGTTCTTCCTAAAACGATGCCTGGGGTAGAGAGAGTTGGCAAAGAGAACCTTTTCTCCCTCTGCCAAAACACTAGAGCTTGAGGGCGTCCCAGGAAGCTGATGGGCAGTAGGTTCAGGATGGACAAAAGGAAATACTACTTTACACGGAGGATGACTGAAATGTGGAATTTGCTGCCAGAAGGTCACAGGCATAGATGGCTCTAAAGGGGATTAGGCCGAGGAGAGGTCTATCAGTGGCTACTAGTCATGGCGCCTAAAGGGAACCTCCATATCCAGAGGCAGTTAGCCTCTGAATACCAGCACCAGGAGTCAACATCAGGGGAAGGTCTTGGCCTTCCTGCTGTGTTGTTGGCCATCCAGAGGAACTGGTTGGCCATTGTATGAGGCAGGATGCTGGACTAGATGGGCTGTTGGTCTGATCCAGCAGGGCTCTTCTTAGGTTCTTATTGGGGAAGGCCTCGGCCTCTCTGCCCTGTTGTTGGCCCTCCAGAGGAACTGGTTGGCCAGTGTGTGAGACAGGATGCTGGACTGGATGGACCCTCCCTGGTCTGACCCAGCAGGGCTCTTCTGAGGTTCTTCTCAGGGGAAGGCCTTGGCCTCTCTGCCCTGTTGTTGGCCCTCCAGAGGAACTGGCTGGCCCCTGTGTGGGACGGG
>NW_015169328.1:55311-62868 GCF_001447785.1 Gekko japonicus
CATTGCACCTGTCTGAGGTCCCACCCCTCCTCAAACATCATCCTCTCCAGGCTCCACCCCTCAAATCCCCAGGAATTTCCCAACCTGGAGTTGGCAACCCTATCTCCTTCTCAGACAAGCATCAACCTGCCATTATCTGTCCCTCTGATTTCAGCTTTCCATCTCCCCCTCCCTCCCTGGGATCAGTTGTAATGCTGAGTGATCTCCACCCCTCACCTGAGATTGGCAACAGTGGTTTCCCAGGATCGAATGGCTGGTTGGGTGGAGTTTATGGCATTGTACCTGTCTGAGGTGCCACCCCTCCTCAAACCTCACCCTCTCCAGGTTCCATCCCTCAAATCTCCAGGAATTTTCCACCTGGAGTTGGCAACCCTATCTCCTTCCCAGCCAATCATCAACCTACCTTTATTTCCCCCTCACTCTTCAGCTTTCCTTCCTCCTTCCCGCACGTGCGGTCTCTGCCGTGCTCTGAATCCGTGACTGCTACATCACATTGGCTGTCTTCATGGGGATCTCAGCAGGGTATAAGGACACAGAGTACAGCCTTTTCTTCAGGAGAACTGATCTCTGCCATCTGGAGATCAGTTGTAATTCTGAGTGATCTCCAGCCCTCACCTGGAGATTGGCAACAATGGTTTCCCAGGAGGAAAAGATGTCTTTCTCTGCAATAGGGACCAAAGCAGATTACATCATTCACCGCTCCCCCTTTTGACCCGCGGAACAACCCTGTGAGGTAGGTATGGCTGAAAGTCTGTGACTGGTCACCCACTCAGCTTTTACAGCAAGAACCTGGATCTACAGCAAGAACCCTACAGCTTCTATCAAACACAGGTAACTGCCATTTCATTACACCTACCAACAGCCACTGAGGGAAAAGTTAGTCTCAAACAGGAGGCAAGCAGGAGAAGCATCTTTGTCAAGAGACTCTAATCTGGGAGAACCGGGTTTGATTCCCCACTCCTCCACTTGCGCCTGCTGATGTGACCTTGGGTCAGTCACAAGCTCTGGCACAGCTGTCCTTGAAAAAGAGCCCTTGTGTCAGAGTTCTCTCAGCCCCACCCACCTCACAGGGTGTCTGTTGTGGGGAGGGGAAGGGAAAGGAGTTTGTAAGCCGCTCTGAGACTCCAAGTGAAGGGCAGGGTATAAATCCAATCTCTTCTCTCTCTCTCTTCTTCTAGATAAAAATAGTGCAAGTCCATAAATGGTACATAAGAATAGTGCAAGTCCATAAATGGTACATAGATAATAATAGTGCAAGTCCATAAATGGTACACAGACAAGGATGAAGACTCCGGATTTTGATCTTCGTTTTGAAAGCTCTTCTTCAAGCAGTTCATACTACTACAATTACAAGTAAAACCAAGCTGTTAATAATCATATATTATAATCAAAGCCATACCCTGAATACTAAGAGGCAAAGATTACCTTCATAAAGTACTCATAATGTACAGAAGACTGAAAGGGTATATGTAGGAGGAAAAATCCTTCCCACAGCACTCACAGTGTATAAAAGCCTTCAAACCAGTATTACGGGAGAAAATTCTGAAACATGGAAGAATAGGAAAATGCTCTTATAATATCATTTATAAAAAATAAAACAGAACACTGTTTTATTCTGCTTTTATTTGTTTTAACTTTGGCACTTATGCCTCTTTGCTAGCCGCCCAGAGCCTTTGGGGAGGGCGGGATATAAATCCAAAAATAAATAAATATTTACAGTAACAATACACAAAACCTATTAAGGGGGTCGTAATGCTCACCAATCCTATTATAATCATTCAAAACCGGGTACCCGATCAGCAAAGGAGTAAATTCTTCCTTTGCTGATTCTTATCTATGTTCCATTTATGGACTGGCACTACTCATGGACCTGTACATTGTACGATGTAAATTTATTTTACTGATCTATGTGGTCTGTGATTCTTATATAACCCACCTCTTTTTTGCATGACTTTTGAGCACTTGTGGTCTGCGTTCTTTACACAGTGCTTGCTTGCTTTCTGTAGAATCATACACTGTGATATCGCATTGGTTTATGACGAAAAGGAACCTCCACATCCAGAGGCAGCTTTCTGGCAGACCAGGAGCCCGGAGGCAACATCAGGGGGGTCTTCCTCCCTCAGGCACTTTCCCGATCACATGACCAGGAGGGGTCGCTACGCCTTCTGCTCTCTGCATGCCGCCGGCGGTGGAAACTGGCCCGGAGTCACCCAGAGCAGAGATTGCAGCCTGGGTCTCCCAGGTCCAACTCTGACTGCTGCACTGTGCTGGCGGCTGCTCCCCCCCCCCTTCCTCCTCCTCTCTGACTCTTCTCACGCTGCCTTTCCGTCTCTTTTCTTTCCCCGGAAGGCGGACAAGAAGTCGTCGGCGATGTCTTCCGGCGCCGGCAGCCCCCTGAAGGGCAACAAGGAGAACCGGCGGAAGAGCCTGCTGCCGGGGAAGGGGGCCAGCACCCTCCTGGCCTGGGGCCGGCGGAGCAAGCGCAGCACCTTCGGCCGCCCCTTCGCCGCCGTGGGGGACAACGAGCAGGCCCGCTGAGCGGCCCGGCCCCCGTGCTCGTGGGGGCGGAGGTCGGCGCACCGGTGGTGGCGGGACCGGAGGCCGGGCGGCTTCTACAAAGGGCCTGGAGTGCCCGAGACTCTGCCTAGGCAAGCCAAACACTGTTGTGGAACGGAGCGTCTGAGTCCCAGATGCGGCAGGAAGAACAGGGAAGCGCCCTGCTGCTGCCCGGCAGCTGGAAACTCGACGCTTGGCTGGGAAGAACTTTGGGCTGTGATCTCGCAGGACTCTTTAAACGGATGGGGTCTCTCGTCCCCAGCAGGCTAAAACGTCTCCTTTCTCAGTGTGTCGCTTCCCCTCTGCCGGAGCCACTTGCTGGGCAAGAGGGACTGCGTGGCACAAAGAGCCACGACCGTTTCGTGGCTGCGTCGGCGGAGGGATCGGCCGGAGCCACTTGCTGGGCAAGAGGGACTGCGTGGCACAAAGAGCCACGACCGTTTCGTGGCTGCGTCGGCAGAGGGATCGTGCCCAGGCCTTGCATAATGGAAGCGCGTGGCCCTTTCTGGAGACCCTTGCCCTCCGTCTGGGGCCACGGCCGTTTGAGGAGGGGAGGGGGGAGGATTTCAGGTGCTGCCGGCCTGAGTAGACAATACCGACCTCCGTGGACTGAACTCCCCCCCTTAGTTCTGTTGCACTTCTTGGAGAAAATGAACGTGACAAGTTTTTGTGTGGTTTCCTAAGACAACGCAGGTCCGGTTTGCACAGGGGGACACACTGACTCTGACAAGACTTTGGGCTCGTGACGTACCCAGGGAACCCTAAAGAGGGGGGATCGTTTTGCATGGTTGGCGTGTTGCCAGTTAGATACGGGTCCGTGCTGCCGGCCTGAGTAGACAATACCGACCTCCGTGGACTGAACTCCCCTCCTTAGTTCTGTTGCACTTCTTGGAGAAAATGAACTTGACAAGTTTTTGTGTGGTTTCCTAAGATAACGCAGATCTGGTTTGCACCGGGGGACACACTGACTCTGACAAGACTTTGGGCTCATGACGTACCCAGGGAACCCTAAAGAGGGAGGATCGTTTTGGATGGTTGGCGTGTTGCCAGTTAGATACGAGTCCAGTAGCCAGTTTGGTGTAGTGGTTAGGAGAACGGACTCTAATCTTGGAGAACCGGGTTTGATTCCTCACTTCTCATGCAGCTGCTGGTGTGACCTTGGGTCATTCACAAGTTCTTTCAGAGCTGTTCTCTCAAGAGCAGTCGTCGAGTGAACTCTCTCAGCCCCAGCTACTTCACAAGGTGCCTGTTGTGGGGCGGGGGAGGGAAAGGAGATTGTAAGCCGCTCTGAGACTCCTTCAAGTAGTGAAATCCAATCTCCTTCTCCTCTTCTTCTGTATTATCTACTATTCAGACCAGCAGCAGCTCTCCAGGGTCTCAGGCGGAGGTCTTTTGCATCACCTCCTGCCTGGTCCTTTCAACTGGAGATGCCGGGGATTGAACCTGGGACCTTCTGCATGCCAAGCAGAGGCTCTGCCACTGAGCCACAGCCCCTCCTGCTTAGAACAGGATCATATGTTCTCTGCTAGCAGAGCTGCAAATGACCTTGGAGTGCAGCCAGACAGAGCAGATGATAACGGGGACAGACCAGCGGTCAGCCTTGGTGTAAGGGGAACTCGTGTGGGCAGAGATGCTAGACTTGGTGCGCACGTCAACTCGAGGACATGTGATGGCGGGCCTTGCCGGTGAAAAGCATCCCATTGAGTTGATTTGTTAATAACGTTTTCCTCCCCTATCACGGTCACTGGATATTCTATTGGTGCACTCAGCCACGTAGACCGTAAGGTGATTATTTTGGCTTAGTTCAGGTAATTCCGTCTTTGACTAGTTTGGCCGGCAGGACCACCTTGGTTGAGGGCTCCGGGGCTCCGGTCTGCTCACAATCAGCCCAGCACCACCGTGATTCTGGTGAGCAGGTGTTCACCTGATCCCACAGCACGGCTTTGGATCGTGTTTCGGAACAGTGTGCTAGCAGTCTTTACCCGCAAAGTGCCGGCATCCTTCCTCCCGTCTCCTAAAGAACGTTTAACAGGAGTCCTCGTGATTCCTGTCTAAATTGATGATTAAATGATTCAGAATCGATAGGTGCCAGGCCGGGAGAATCCTCTTCCCAAGGTAGAGATGTAAAATTTCCGGAAATTTTGAAGCTCGGGAAAAAACTCAGTTTTTTTCCATTTTTTTTTTCCCTAGAGGAAAATGGAAATTTTCGGAAAAATTGAAAAAAATACTGCATTAGCACTTCTTTTTCCTTTTCCAGATTGAGAGTCATTCTGTTACTTTAGGAACATAAAATATGACTATGAACATTTTTACTTGGCATGAAATTATCACAACTAGCATATTAAAAATATAGCGTATCCAAACAATTATTACAAACAGAATACCCACCCACATGCAAAAACAAAACTGAAACCTTTTTCTTTTCTTGTGACAACGACTAAAGGAAGAAATGCATCTTGTTCTTGCATTGGAGAGTTCAGTTTGTAACCTAGGACTTGCTTGTCCTCAGTGTCCTCCGAAATGAGATCAATCTGATACCATACATGTTTTTTAGAAATGATTCGGAAAATATTTGAACACCTTGTCTTAAAATATTTTATTCATCCTGTTAAAATAAAACGTTCCATCATTTTTTTTCCTTTACTTTTTTCAATTTTTCCAATTCTTCGGGGGGGAGGGGGAAAGGCTGAATTTTTCTGGATTTTTTCCAGGCCTTCACATCTCTATCCCAAGGTGCACACAATTTGGAGAAGAGGCTATTAGAGTCACCTTGGGGTGGTGAAATGGACTGGACCACATCAGACTGCAGGTGGGGGAGTCATATTTTTGACTGTTTCCCTTTTAAAAACTAACACGTCCCCGCCCTCCCAACTTTGATGGCCCAGTCTAGCCTGATCTCCTCAGATCTCGAAAGCTAAGCAGGGTCAGCTCTGGTCAGTACTTGGATGGGAGTCCATCCAGGAAGTCCAGGGTCGCAAAGCAGAGGCAGGCAATGGCCAACCACCTCTGCTCATCTCTTGCCTTGAAAGACCTGTGAGGTTCCCATTGCTTGGCGGCAATGACAACACTTTCCGCCACCACAAAGATGGGTATCCCCATTCCTCGCGTCTCACAAAGGTGGTCTTGCTCCAGGGAAGCTTGCTGGAACAGATCCTAGTGTCTCTGCAACCGGAGAACCGAACGGCTCCTCTAGAGCCACCAGTCTGGATTTGCTTTTCGCTTGGAGGGTGGTGGGTTTGGTTTTCTGGGCACGTAGCCACCATTCCGAAGGGAAGGTCCCCACCCGTGAGCGGAAGTGGCTCATCCCCGCTTTCCGATCTAATTTAACTGCCTCTGCAGACCAGATTGGGTTGTGCAAATGGCAGGAGAGACCAAGGGTTTCTTTACAGTGTTTACCTGTCCTGTAACTTTGTGGGGTTTTTGTATTTTTTGCATTTGTGTGTGTATGTGCGTGCGCGCCCGTCCCTGGAAGTCATGGCGACCTCTGGCGACTCCTGCTGGGGGGCACGGAGGACGTTCAGAGAAGTGGCTGATATCCTGCCTCCGGCCTCCCGGCCCTGGCATTCTATGGAGGTCTCCCACCCAAATACTTGCCAAGGTCGGCCCTGCTTAGCTTCTGAGGCCTGACGAGATGGATCTTGCCTGGGCAATCCAGTTCAGGGCCGTCTTGTCACTTTTGGGTGGTTCCTCCCGAAGAAGAAACCTCAGCACCCCTTTTGCCCCATTGCAGTGATTTTTCTGTTCAAGGCCCTGCTTAAGTTTGCCATTAATGGGATTCCTCAGCCTGCAAAGATCAAGATAGGATATTCGGCGCAGGGTTGTGTGACTGACAAGCCTTTTCCTGCAACTTGCTGGCGCCAGTGATTGTCATGTTTTACGTGCACGCCTGTGTTGATTTTATTTTTAAAGCTGTGATTAGAAATTTTGTTTCTACCCTCACTTTGCAGGGAGGTCCCCTCATGTCATATTGGCTCAGAAACCAGGAGTCGAAGCAGTGTCCTTTTTTCCTCCCGGTTTTACCTGTAGCGTTCATTGGAACCAGCGTGCAACATCCGTTCGATGCCTTGGAGCCATGATGTAGCAATAAAGAGTGCCTCAGAGCATGCACAAAGTGTTGTCTTCTTCCCTCCTCGCTAACTGGGAAGGATCTCAGCGTTCCGATGTTAAAAAGAAAGGAATAAACAAGAGGGCAGAAGAGAAAGAAAGAAGACGGCAAAGTTCTCCTCTGCAGAGGCCGTTTGGGCCCCAAGACAGTGGCAGGCAGATTACACGCCTGCATTTGGCCACAAGAGGCCTCTCCCAGGTGCTGCGTGGGTGGTTGGCAGGCAGGCAGCTTCCCGTTCAGTCCCCAGCATCTCTCTCCCCTTGGAAGAAATCCCTCTTATCCACTTGCTTCCAGGGCCAGAGCCTGTGGCTCAGTCGCTCGGCACGGAGAAGGTCCCGGGTTCCATCCTTGGCTCCTCCAGTTAAAAGGAGCAGGTCGTAGGGGTTGGGGAAGACCCTAGAGCAGTGGTGGCGAACCTATGGCACGGGTGCCAGAGGTGGCACTCAGAGCCCTCTCTGTGGGCACCCGTGCCATCACCCCAGCCAGGCCCAGACCATCATTAAAGTGTTGAATTTTCTGCCAAATAATTTTAAGTAAATGAAAGCATTTGGGATTGCTTTCCTTACTTTGTTTGGATCATCTTAAGTTAATGTATGAGTTGTTTTTTCTAAAGTAAAACCTCAGTATTCAGGTTAAATTGCCGTGTTGGCACTTTGCGATCAATAAGTGGGTTTTGGGTCGCAGTTTGGGCACTCGGTCTCTAAAAGGTTCGCCGCCACTGCCACGAAATATTTCTGTACTCAGGGAGTGATGCCAGAGGATGTAGTGATGGCCACAGGAATAGGCAGCTTTAAAGGGGGATTAGAGAGTTTCATGGAAGAAAGGTCTGTCAGTGGCTACTAGCCCCGGTGACAAAAGGGAACCTCCATGCTTAGAGGCACTAAACCTGAATCCCA
>NW_015169328.1:66695-66850 GCF_001447785.1 Gekko japonicus
TGTTCTCGCCTCCATTTTATCCTCACAACAGCCCTGTGGGGTAGGTTAAGCCGATAGCCTGTAACGGGACCAAGGCCACCCAGAGAGCTTTCGCTTCAGACTGGGGAGTCGAACTCCTGGGTCCCCCAGATGGTAGGCCGCCGCATTAACCGCGA
>NW_015169328.1:66949-71688 GCF_001447785.1 Gekko japonicus
TACACTATGCTGGATTCCGATAAGCCAATTTGGGAACGACAAAAGGGGCTATGGGAAATCTAAACGACCGTTAAGCGCAGGTCTCATCCGTCCCCAGCCTGTTTGCGTGCACAGCAATTGTCAGAGCTGGTTCCGTCTTTGCAAGATGGCCGCTTCGACAGCCAGTTGTAACCGGTTGCGCTGATTGGGCTTGGAAACCGTCTGCCGTAAATAAAAAAATGAGACTTGGCGTGGGCTGTGAGGAAAACCTGCACCTGTGAATGTGCAGTTTGCGTTCGCTCACAGGTCATGCGCTGAAGGCCAAAGTCTTAAGTGTGGCAACGGGAGGGTGGGAACCCGGGCTTAGAACTGCCCTACCCCGGGGACACTCTCAAACATCTGAATTCTGCACTATTTTGACACGTTTCTTTCATTTTTTTTAACTTCTTGCTGAGAAAGTCAGAGATGAGACATTCCCACCCCCACATTAAAAACTTTTAGGTGAACTGACCCTCCGATGGGACAAAAAAATCAAGTCCAATGTAGATTTTCTCCCAATTCACTTCTTAAGATTGATTTTTATTTCTCCCCCCCCCCAATTTTTTTAGATTGATTCACCTACCAATTAGGTAAATACTACCTAATATTATGGGGGCCTGGGGTAGTTTGAGGGTATTTAATAACCTGGCGGTTTTGTGAACATGAAACCACAAAGTTTACCATTTTTATTTTTTTAAAAAACTGATCTGAGCCAAGCACAGCCTGCTGTTTTGTGGGGGACAGCCCTGACTAAAACGCCACATTTTACAGCCATAGATCTCGTTTTACAACTGCGGTGAACGGTGACAAACCAGGTTAATTGCCTCCTGAGAGTTCTACTGAAGGCGGCAGAGCTACCTTAACACAAGACCACCCCAAGGATGGCAAATTTCTTGCCTCAGCTAAGCAGGTTGAGTGGGAAGCTACAGGCTTTGGAACACTTGTTTTCATCCCTTGTGTCCATAGATATCCCCCCCCCTTTTCCACACCTTTTGCTCCCCCTAGTGGTCACTTCAGCATTACATCACTATCTTCGGTGTATTTCCCTCCACTTTAAATGTGCAAGAAAATACTCCGGAGTTACAGTGATGTAGTATCAACGTGATCACCAGAGGGAGTAAAGCACATGCGAGAAAGGAAAAAAATGAAGCAATAGAGCCATACAAGCAATGAAAAGAGTGCTCAAAAGCCCAAAGCTGAGGAGCACTACCACAAGTCCGTTTCTGGTGGAGTCCAGCTATTTTGGATCGGGGGGCGGGGCGGGCGCTCAATGCTTATTGACTGCATCCCCACAACCACTCTGTTCTAGGACTTACTCTCTAATTCATAACCTCGCCAGGCAGCTAGTGGTTAGTCCCAGCCATCATAATGGAGTCGAATTTATATGACCGCTGCGGAAGAGAGGATCCGGCGAGGAAATTAGGCGTTTAAAACCACCTTAGGCTGCTGGTGCTGCTTATGCATCAGTTGGGTCAACAGACTAGAATAACCCAGGAATTTGTACACCTATACCCTAAGGAGACCCTACACCAATGGCCATTGGTTCCAGGAAGCAAGTAGAAGCACTTTTTTTAAAAAGGGAGCATTTATGAATGTGCGTTTATAGAACATTTCATGAGGTGAAAATAAGTTTACGGCAGGAGATAACAGGATCTCTCAAAACCTACTAAAAGGGGAGGGGAAACTGGCTGCAAAGCATCAGGTCCGGTTGCCAACTGGACAGGAAAGAATGTGCATTTAATGTGCAGAAAGACGCTGTTGAGACTTTACCCTGGAAAGTGCTGCTGATCACACTGATGTTCAAGGGACAGCCTGAGGGCCTGGTTTAAAAGCTGGAAACCTGACAGAAAAATCCTTTGATGGTTTTTTTCCCTGTGGTATTGGTGAAAACTGCCATCAGATTGCAGCCAATTTACGACGCCCCCACAAGGTTGTCAAGGCAAGAGACACACGGAGGTGGTTCTGCCATTGTCTGCCCCTGTGTCGCAACCTTGGACCTCCTCGGTGGTCTCCCACCCGACTACTAACCGGTGCCGACCCCTCTTAGCTTCCGAGAGCTGGTGATGTCAGTCTAACCTTGGGCCATTATTTCTGTACAACTGTTAAAAGTCTGTACCACGGTCGAACTTTAAAGAGAGACCCCGTGTCTTCCAATAGACCTTGCCCCATTAAGACCCTGGCTGTGACTTCACCGGTCGAAAAGCCCCTTCCGCCTCCTGGGTGCGTGGGATCCATCTTAAGCTCCGGGGCCCCTCCTCGTCAAACCTTTGCCCTCAAAGACAGGCTGAAATCCAGCCTGAAACAAGGGAAGCCCTGGAGATGGTGCATTTGTTGACCATGTGGCCGAAAAGGAAGAGCGAGTGCTGTAAAACCTGGGGGACAAGACGCCAAAGCTGTTTCTGCGAGACCGCCTAACTGTGCTTCTCGGCTATGGCAGGATCCAGGCAGCAGCCATTCTACTGGCCCTTTCCTTTCACGACACGGTTCTTAGCGTGAGTCCCTCCTCGTCCCTTGCCTTCTCCACTCAGTGGGATAATTCCCCCCCATCCCCAAAGGCCTTGGCACATTTGATGAAGTGGCTTCAGGGCCCAGACACGGCAGGGGCCTCACCATTCAGTGCTGGGGATCGAACTTATCAGCCAAACCAGTTTACAAAATTCTCCAGTGGGTGGCGGACGGCCCTGGTAAGAATAAACAGGCCTGCGATAACAAGAGTCTCTCTGCTGCAATGTTGAATCGTTTTCACAATTCCACGGTGTCTTTTATATTATGGATCAAAGCTCTTTATTTACAACCGTACCTCTCAAGACAGGGTGTTTTTATATGTTAAGCAACAGCTTCCTAGTTTAATTTTTTTTAATGAATTTGAAATGGTAGGATCAATTCGCAAGAATAAGCAAGCAAAATAACCCCCAAAACCCGATTTGGATGACTTTGTTCTGAAGACCGTGCACGCACTTAAAAGAAACTGAAATTGCAGGTGTAAACGGCTCAGGCTGTAGCTTGGTCAGCAATGGGTAATAGCCCATTAAGGTGTTAAGGCACTTGATTAGACTTAAGTTCTTTGCTCATTCGGCGTCCAAAACTAAATGTTTACTGATGCACTTAAAAACTGAAATTGCAGGTGTAAACGGCTCAGGCTGTAGCTTGGTCAGCAATGGGTAATAGCCCATTAAGGTGTTAAGGCACTTGATTAGACTTAAGTTCTTTGCTCATTCGGCGTCCAAAACTAAATGTTTACTGATGCACTTAACCCCTTCTTTTTTTACTATGTCCTAAGAGCTGAGAATTGGCTTTTAGAAGTTAGACACCGGTAAGTAGTTGCTAGCATGAGGCATAGCTGTATTGTAATTCCTGCCTTCACTTGCTGGGAAGAAAAATATGTTTGCTGCGTCGGTACTTTTGCCGGCACCGATACGACAAGGTCAGGAAACAGAGAGGAGGGTTTGCGAAGCTCCACCAAAACCAGGAGCCGTTTGGGCAGCCGGGCCCATTTGAGTTCCCAGACTGGGTTGATAACACGGTCTGGAGCACAGATCAGTTGGTCATTCGTTCGCGGCCAGCGCATGACTGGCCACACCGGACAACAGTTAGTTGCCCACCACTGCCCAGCCAAGATATGTTCAATCCACCAAGATGTGGTCTCCATCTCCTGCTGTGACAGACTGCAGCAAAGCGAGAGGCAAGCAGAGAATGGCTTTAAAAGCGTTGAAATTCTTTGAAAGTGCTAATCAGTTTCTCTGCTGGGAACAAAAGCTCCTTGGGTTTCCATAAGCCAATAATCTAATTTTATAGAGAGCTAAATTTGGAAATTATAGAACCAAGATGTGCATAGAGGGGAGGGAGACATTGGGGGGAGAGAACAATTCAGACAGTATGGCACATCTCCAGGTAAAGGGAACAGAAATGAAATTTAATCTAGCCAGTTTTTACCACCGTTCATTCGTCAGCCATACTGGAATAAAACCATTTTTGTTTTTTTTCTTTAGAAAAAGCTGCTTGCAATTAAATGCTTCTGCTCGAAGGAACGCCGCCCTCTGTACACGAGTGCTCTATAAGCCACACGTCACCAGATTAGAAAGCTCCGCCGCTGACGGGAATGAAATAAATATATATTTGGAGGGGTCAGACTCGGTGAGGCGAATTTTCAGGACAGCAACAAAATAAATAGCGAAATCGAGATGAGAACATTTCTTTTTTCATACAAATAAAAAGCCCCAACAATGGGTCATAAGATATATACACCTCTGGATTAAAACTATGTTGTTAGCAAATTTATAATGGAACGCTTTTTGTCGTATATCTCTGTATAAATTCTTACTGGCCTGGGGTGAAACTCGCACACTGCCTTGGACCTGGGCAGGTCTGACCCTATCAGACGGGCCCGATCCTGCAGGGGGTGAAGCGCTTCTCTAAAGGAGGTGCTCTTTCTCTCCCACTCACATCCACCCGCCAGCCCTCAAGGACAGCTTATTCAGGAAGCCAACTTGTCTGGAAGACTGTCCCGTTTGCAACGTGGAGGATTCGAAGGCATGTTTTAAGGCGCCCCTCAGTTCACGCATAAAGCTTACTGTCAACCCAGAGTGCTCCTTTGTTGTCCCATAGCATGGAAAGCTCCTTCTTCGAGGGACGCGTGTCCAACACAGCTGATTTTCTCATCAAGGAATCCCTGCCGAATTTCGGCCATACCCCAAGCTTCCTACGAACACAGTTCGGAAACC
>NW_015169329.1:0-333 GCF_001447785.1 Gekko japonicus
AGGGGGTAGAAAGAGAGTGAAGCTTTCTCGGCACTGGAGGAACGACAGCTGAAGTCACACGAGGACACCGCCCGGGCGCTGGACGCCCTCGGGAAACCCTCTGCGTAGTGTCCGTGCCCTGGGTCACCTTGGAGGCAGGCGCAAAGGCAGGGGTGGCCAAACTGTGGCTCGGGGGAGCCACACGGCTCTTTTACACATATTGTGTGGCTCTGTTGTGATCTGGGCTGTGCCACCAGAGGCCTACTAGGCCCAGGGAGCCTGGCTAGCAGTAGGTGAGGCTGGGCCTACAACTCCCAGAAGCCCCTGAGAGGTTTTGGAGCCAAAATTGACCAA
>NW_015169329.1:346-2118 GCF_001447785.1 Gekko japonicus
AAGAGGAGGGCTTGGAATAAAAGATCTGGTGCAGCAGGAAAACCTGTTTTTCCTCCCAGAGGACAGAGCCAGAAGGGACTGAGGCTGCTGTGGGGGAGAGACCCTCATCCTGAGGGAAGGGTGAGTAGTCTAAGGCCACTGCAGATAGTGAGCTAGGGACAGTATATATTTAGACGTGTTAGGGCATTTGATTTCTTTTCACCCACTTACTGTTATATTTCTGCACTTTGTTGTTTGACCTCCTATAAAATAAACTATTTTCATAGTTCATTCTGCCTGGTCCTCACGTTTATTTTGGCCAAACAAGGGAGGTCTGAAGGTCTTGGGAGGGTGCTCCGGGCCTTATCAAAGGATCCTAAATCCAGAGTGGTGGCAGTGTCAGGTGACACCCCATCTGAGCCGTGACAAGCTCCCAGCAGGGCGGCTGGGAAAGCTAAATATCATTAGCAAACAAATATCATTGGACAAACAAATATCATCATCAATATCTGCTTTTACCGCTTTTGGTATATTATTTTGGCAGTCTCATTTAATGTTAATAAAAAGCAAACTTGCGTATCTCACAGTAAAAACATGTACTATTTGTTCATGTCTTGCGGCTCTCAAACATCTGACGTTTATTCTACGTGGCTCTGGCGTGAAGCAAGTTTGGCCAGCCCTGCTCTTGGCAGCATGCCGGTACACGTTTCCTTCAAGGGATGCTGCTCCTACACCACACACCCCACATACACCCCCATCAGCCTGCGGCCCCACAGGGCTGGCCCTGCAGCTGCCGGAGAGGTCTGGGCAAAGAGGTCAGCCCTGTTCAAAGTGGTTGAGAGCATCGGCTGGGCAAACCCACAGGTGCTTGGCATGCAGTGTAAGGAGGAGTAAAGGGAGGCACAGGGGAGGGAGGGATCCAGCGAGGTCCCACCAAATGGCTGCCTGCCCTGCAGAACTATGGAATATGTCACATGAACCCATGAAGCTGCCTTCGACTGAGTCAGACCACTGGTGACTCCTGAAAGCTGATATCCCGACAATTTTGTTCATCTCTGCGGTGCCGCTGGACTCGGATCAAACTGTTCAACAGTGTTACAACCATCTATTTATTTATTTGTTTGTTTGCATTTATAACGTGCCCTTCCCAGGGAGGGTAACAACATATCGTTTATACAAGTGGAAAGGGTTTCCGGAAATCTCCGTGTCACTCACCATCAGCTGATGCTTGAGGAAATTCTCCGTGTCCTGGTGGACTCTGATCTCTTCGTCGGTTTGATTCCTCAGCCTCTGCAGGGGGTAGAAAGAGAGTGAAGCTTTCTCAGCACCGGAGGAACGACAGCTGAACTCACACGAGGACACCGCCCGGTCGCTGGACGCCCTCGGGAAACCCTCTGCACAGTGTCCGTGCCCTGGGTCACCTTGGAGGCAGGCACAAAGGCAGGGGTGGCCAAACTGTGGCTCAGGAGCCATACGTGGCTCTTTTACACATATTGTGTGGCTCTGTTGTGATCTGGGCTGTGCCACCAGAGGCCTACTAGGCCCAGGGAGCCTGGCTAGCAGTAGGTGAGGCTGGGACTACAACTCCCAGAAGCCCCTGAGAGGTTTTGGAGCCAAAATTGACCAATAGGAAAAGAGGAGGGCTTGGAATAAAAGATCTGAAGCAGCAGGAAAAGCTGTTCTTCTTTCCAGAGGGCAGAGCCAGAAGGAAGGCTGCTACAGGGAAGAAACCCTCATCCTGAAGGAAGGGTGAGGAGTCTAAGGCCACTTGAGATAGTGAGCTAGGGACAGTA
>NW_015169329.1:2514-5049 GCF_001447785.1 Gekko japonicus
AAGACTGACAACACTTGTGGCAGGGGAGGAGCTTTCGTGAGTCACTGCCCACCTCTTTGGGTACCTGAAGAAGATATCTGAAGAAGGGAGCAGTGACTCACGAAAGCCACAAACTGTGTTAGTCTTCAAAGTGCTCCCGAACTCTTGCTCTTTTCTGCTGCTACAGGCAGACAGACAGACTACAGACAGATCTTTCGGCTCTGCTCCTGCAGAGGGCAGGGGGCTGGACTAGATGACCTGCAAGGTCCCTTCCAACTCTAACATTCTATGGTTTCTATGAACTATCTCCGTGGAAGGCACTGCATCTAGCCGTACAGAATGGAAATCCAGGTATCGGAAGAAGTGAGCCGTGACTCACAAAAAGAGAGCCAGTTTGGTGTCGTGGTTAAGTGTGCGGACTCTAATCTGGGAGAACTGGGTTTGATTCCCCACTCCTCCACTTGCACCTGCTGATGTGACCTTGGGTGAGTCACAAGCTCTGGCACCGCTGTTCCTGAAAGAGCAGTTTGTGTCAGAGCTCTCTCAGCCCCACCCACCTCACAGGGTGTCTGTTGTGGGGAGGGGAAGGGAAAGGAGTTTGTAAGCCCCTCTGAGCCTCCAAGTGAAGGGCGGGGTATAAATCCAATCTCTTCTTCTTCTTCCTCCCCGGCCACAGATTTTGTTGGTCTTGAAGGTGCTGCCGGACTCCGGCTCTGTTCAACGGCTAGAGACGGACTCACACAGCGACCCATCCTGATCTATTCCCAGTACTTGGTTTGTGATTTCTTCCTTTATCGGAAATAGTTTAAAAACATTTCCGGTTTAAAACCAATGATAAAATAGGAGGTGCTGGCAGCAGTGTTCCCTCTAAGCTGAGTTAGTGTGAGCTAGCTCACAGTTTTTTAGCCTCCGACTCACACATTTTTGCCTTCGCTCGGGAAGGGATGGCTCCAGAGCAAACCAATTTACGCAGTAGCCAAATCGCTCGCTCACAACTTTAATGCCAGGAGCTCACAAAGTAAAATTCTTGCTCACCAGACTCCACAGCTTAGAGGGAGCATTGGCTGGCAGGCCTGCCAGTTCAAACGCCCCCTCCCCAAACCCCTGGCAAAGAGGCAGGCCTGCCAGCACCTCCTGAAGATCTCCAAGGAAAGACCCCCCTCCTCGCCTCTTCAGAGAGCCCCCTTCCACAGAGCTGGAGCCACCGTGGAGAAGGCCCCGGGCTCTAATCGATGTCGGACGGGGATAGCCAAGAGATGGCTGCCTGATGACCGTAGTTGGAGCACAGGGACGTATGGAAGACGGCGGGCAAGTCAACCTGGCTCTCCCCTGTAGAAAAGGAAGGAGAGCAGAGCCTCTTGCATCGGGGAAAAGCACTCAGGGCACAGGACAGCCCAACCCTTAGCGGAAGAAGAGACGTGTGGGGTCCAGCCCCCGGCCTCTCCACGCCACCAGGGTGTAAAGACCTGCCCTCGCCTGCCGCCCAGGTGACCTGTTCGTCCACGCCCCGTCCGGGCCGCTTACCTCCGCTTCGTTCTGCAGGTCGTTCTCAGCGTCGCCGCACTTCTTCTGCGTCTGCTCCATCTGCAGCTCCGCGTCCTTCTTGACATACCGGTTCTCCATGTCCGTCTTCGCCTTCATCTCCTGGAGCTGGTCCTTGAGGTACGCGATCATCTCGTCCCGGTTCTGGGGAGGGAGAGTGGCGTAAGAGTCCGAGGGCTGTCGGCGCATCCTCCGTGCGGGAGCTGGCTCCTGGTGTGCCTCGCACGGCTACGGGTGGGACTTGCGCCCCCATACCGATTTCTGTGGGGAACTCAGTGGCTGTGTTCTGTTTGGAGGCGTTCAATTAACACAGGGCGGGCGAGCTTCCTGTCTATCCCTCCTGTCTGGAGAAATCCTACTGAGAGCCAGTTTGGTGTAGTGGTTAAGTGCGCGGACTCTAACCTGGGAGAACTGGGTTCGATTCCCCCACTCCTCCACTCGCACCTGCTGGATGACCTTGGGTAAGCCACAGTTCTTTTTTTTTTTTGGTTAACAAAATTTTTATTTTTCATTCATTGAGAATTCATATAGCTAACACACTTAATAGTTTCCATTACGTTTCCTTCACCCTATTCCCAATACCTCCCCCCCTCCTCGGCTTCCCACAATGCTTTCCCCTTTTTATCTCTTTTTTCAGTATAACATTAAATATTCTCATTTTTCTTAACATTAAAATCTTTAGCACAAGTTCTCTCGGAGCGGTTCTCTCAAGGGCAGTTCTCGAGAGAGCTCTCTCAGCCCCACCTACCTCACAGGGTGTCTGTTGTGGGGAGGGGAAGGGAAGGGAGTGTTTGTAAGCCGCTCTGAGACCCCTTTGGGTAGTGAAGGGCGGGGTATAAATCCCATCTCTTCTTCTTCTGAATTAGTTGCAGCAGCAGCAGTTCAGTTGCATCCGCTGTGAGGTTATGGAATCTACAAAGCATTCCTACATTGTGTAATAAATTTTAGTTTCTTAGGATGTCCTACATCAGAAGCAAGCAAATCCACCTTGCAGAGTAAATCCACTTTATGGCC
>NW_015169329.1:5273-8841 GCF_001447785.1 Gekko japonicus
CCTATTTATCTACTTGCAGTTTCTTGCTTTCGAACTGCTAGGTTGGCAGGAGCTGCGGCCAGAGAGGGGAGCTCACTCGTCACCGCGGCACTCGGGTTTCGAAACTGCCGAACTACAAACCTTCCGGTCTGCAGCTCAGCGTCTTAACCTCCGAGCCACCACATATTAGAAGTACACAAAAGTACCGCCAATTTAATCCATGAAATGCTGCCGTTCCACCCCACTGCGTGAGACCGGCTAGCATAGGAACTCAACTCTGAGTTTGGAGAACGAATACGCCTGGGCGGCATCCTACCCAGAACTACGTTCAGAGTGCCAAACCACGTTTAAGCGGTTATGAAGACCTCCAAAGCAGGGTGTGGACAGGGGCCAGAACACTGCCTTACAACAAAAACAAAGAGCCCTGACCCTGACAAGAGCTGTCCTTGAAAAAGAGCCGTCTCTGTCAAGAGCTCTCTCAGCCCCACCTTCCTCCCAGGGTGACTGTTGTGGGGAGGGGGAGGGAAAGGAGATTGTAAGCCCCTCTGAGACTATTGGGGTAGTGAAGGGGGGCGGGGTATAAATCCAATCTCTTCCTCTCTTCTTCTCTTCTATGTTGGCGTTTTATGTGAACAGCCAAAAATAAAGCTGATAGAGGGGAAGATGTCCTAATTCTGGTTCTTGTCAGTGTACTTTGGCGATTGCATAGTTTTGCTCTTTGCGTGCGAGAGAGTGTTTTGTGTGCGTGTGCGCACGCTTGTGAGCCCGGAAGTTGACTTCTGGCGACCCCTAGTGGGGCTAGGACGTTTCAGAGCGGTGGCTCGATATTACCCTGTCTCTGCGTCCTGGCCCTGGTATTCCTTGGAGGTCACCCTGTCCAAGTACTTACCAGGGTCGGCCCTGCTTAGCTTCCGGGATCTGACGAGATCGGGCTAACCCGGGCTATCCAGGCCAGGGGGCCAGCTACGACATCGTTTCTGATGCTCCACAATCTCCTGGGATTTGCGGGGGCTTTAAAAGGAGCAGTTCGAAAGCAAGAAATTGCAAGTAGATAAATAGGTACCGCTTCGGTGGGAAGGTAACAGCCTTCCGTGCGCCTGGGTGTTTAGTCATGCCGGCCACATGACCACAGAAACGTCTTCGGACAGCGTTGGCTCTTCGGCTTTGAAACGGAGATGAGCACCGCAACCCTAGAGTCAGACTCGACTGGCTTTCGAGTAAGGGAACCTTTCCCTTTACCTTTTAAAAGAAAAATCAGAACGAAATCACGATGGTTGTGCACAAGTACTGTTTCTGGCTCACCTGGAGTTCAAACTCCTTTTCTTTCTTGACGTCATTGATCTGTTTTTGGAGAGCCTTGATTTTCTTTCTCCCCAGCTCTTCTCTAGAAAGAAAGGAAAAAAGCAAACAACCGCCGTCTCTTGCAACGGAAGAAGACTCAACTGAGGTTTCAGGACTTGCTCAGGAAGAGGGAAAATCTTGCCAGAGTTAGAAAGAAAATCCGGCAAACTAGTGGCTATTTTGTCCACAGTAAATATTGCACCGGGGTGGGGATGGGGGGGGGAGAATTGGGATTTCCTGTCGAACGTGACAGATTCATTCAGGAGTTTGTGGCGGGAGTCTCAAAGGGTGGAAATTAACCCTGCAAGTCAACTGCAGCAAAAACCTGGAAAACGGAAGGTGCGCCCTGCAACAGGTAAGGGTGGTGAAACTGGAGTTCTGGGAACCAGATAGCTGCGTTTCAAGTCCAGTGTTCCCTCTAAGCCAAGTTAGTGTGAGCTAGCTCACAGTTTTTTAGCCTCTGGCTCAGACATCGTTGTCACACAGGAAGGAGGGCTCCAGAGCAAACTAATTTATGCAGTAGCCAAAATCGCTGGCTCACGAAGTAGAATTTTTGCTCACAAGACTCCACAGCTTAGAGGGAACATGGGTTTTGACTGCTGTTAAAGTGAGCAAAAGGTAGTTCTGATCCACCGTGGGCACAATCTGCCAGAAAGTCTGCATTTAAGCTCTGAGCTGGGCGGATGTTCCAGAAGAATTTTTCAGGGTGGGTGTTTATCCACCTTCCCTCGCCCAATAAATTGAGAAATTAGCAATGGGTATATAATGGGCTCTTCCGCATTCTGTTTTTCCTTTCTTGTAAGTTCCAGTGTCTTCGAGTGTGTTTTGTCGCCCTCTAGTGGTCGATTTTATATTATATGGGTTTACGTCCGGCATCTCTCCCTGCGGATTTAAGCTGCAGGTTTTTATGGTGGACATAACCTGATGTAATATCGAATCGACCACTAGAGGGAGAAAAACATGTGCAGAACAGGGGGGGGAACTCAGAAGAAACAGGAACTCGCATGTGAGGGAAATGAGAATGCGGAAGAGCCCAATGAATGGGTGGATGTATGCAGGGCTATTTTTGGTCAGGAACGCACAGGAACAGAGTTCCGGCTGGCTCCCGAGTTGGCCACGCCCAGCAGGAACTCATTAGCATAATAGGCCACACCCAACAGCAGAAACTCATTAGGATTGGCTACATTAGGGGTGTGTGGCCTAACATGCAAAGGAGTTCCTGCTACAAAAAAAGCCCTGGGTTTTGACAACAAACAAGGTAAACAGAATAAGAAGCAAAAGGTGGGTGTGGCTGGATGTGTGGCCTAATGTGCTAATGAGCTGTGCTGTCAGGGGTGTGGCCCAATATGCTAATAGGTTCCTGCTGTTGGGTGTGGCCTATTATGCTAATGAGTTCCTGCTGTGCTTTTTCTACAAAAAGAGCCCTGGATGTGTGTGTGTGTGAGGGCTGGGTCTCCTCCTCCAGAGCAAGGCGCCTTCTGCTGATCCACGAGGCTCTTCCAGAGTAGCATCTTAGTCCTTTTCACTGGAGGCTCTGGAGACTTGAACCCAGAACTTTCTGCCTGTACTTTCCCATGGCCCCTCCCCAAAATGAAGCTGTCTTATATCAAGTGAGACCCTTGATCCACCAAGGACACTATCTTCTACTATGACCAGCGGCAGCATTCCAGGGCCTCCGGTCTTTCACGACACCTCCCGCCAGGGACTTTTCTAACTGGACTGGCCAGGGACTGAACTTGGGACCTTCTGTGTGCTGAGCTGATACTCTACCACCGCACCACGGTCCTGCCCCAAGTCAGGGAATCCAAAAAACTGGGAAGCCGAACGTCACAAAGATGCCAAGAAAGCAAAATCCGCTAGGAAAACACCATCAAAATTTGCCCAAAATATATAAACTCTATTTCAATTGTGAACCAGAATTTATATATTCTTGGCAATTTTTGCCAAAGAACCTCCTCAGGAAACAGGAAACATCACAGGGATAGATTTAGCGATCATACCGGAAATCTTCTTATTAAATATTACGCCTGAAGGACTCAAATATAACGAAAAATGTATTATTGTATATGTAATCACAATGTCAAGAATATGTATCGCAAAGAATTGGAAGTCTGACAGTATTCCAAGTAAGGAAAATTTGATTAGCACTCTTTTTGAAATAATTGAAATGGATAAGCTGAATATGTTTTTGGCGGGTAAATCAGAGGAACAATTTAAACAGAAATGGCAAAATGCCATAAAATGGTAC